>NC_084754.1:3624953-3677453 GCF_033978785.1 Entelurus aequoreus | reverse complement strand
CTACAACCCGCCATCAGAAAGTGATTTGATTCCTATAGGTAACATTTTTGTCATACTGTGCACTTTGAGCATAGAATAGTGTGTATTTATGTGAAAATAAAAAAATACGGACCTATTTTTAAACATAAAATAAATTAAAAATACATTTGCTTGGTGGAACTTTTATAAAAGTGGGTCGATGTAAGACGAGCTAAGAATTGGTTTTAGATAACTTCTTTTAAAAATACATTTTAATATTCTTTTCCATCGTACAAGTGTTCTTGGGGCCTTGAGTGGCAGAAGGGGTGTCCTTGAGTGGCAGAAGGGGTGTCCTATCTCGTCTTTCTAGTCCGTCCTATCCAGTCATGGAGTGATGACGCCTGCTCAGATGCGAGGCAAACTGTCTTTTAAGACAATCTATGCAGTCCAGTTGTAATTAATTCAATTACCTGGATGAATCTAAGTGTACAAATAAGTTAACCTCTGATAAGAGTTAAAAATGAACACACAGCTAACTAACAATGAGCAGCATTTTAAGTTTTTTTTTTTTTTGCTGCTAATTAACATTGATTTGTATTAGAGCAAAGGTGCCAACCTCATGGCCCACAAACCCCTGCAAGAAATATGCCTTAATAAACAACTTTTTTTTTTTTTAAATAATTGAATTATTTTTAAACATTTTGACAGAAATAAAAAAGCACTGCATGAAATTGCATACTTTAATAGTATCCAATATTGGAATATTTTGTCTAAATAAAAGTAACCACTTAAATATCTGCTTGACTTCTGATTACAAAGCAAGTTATCCATCGCATTGCACACTGTAAAAAATTAAAACAAGATTTTACGGTAACATTTACGGTGGTCTTTCCAGCATATTACTGGAAATTTAAAAGAAACAAGTGTTTTATGATAAAAAATCTGTCCTTTGAGCTGCCAGTTTTTGTTTTTAAGGTTTTTTACCGCAAATAGAAAACACAAAATGACGGTAAAAATATACCGTCACATTTTTTGCATATTACGAGTCGATATTAAGAAAAGTCTGAAGAGGACTTTACCTAAATGTACCCTAATGTTGCAATAACACTCTATTTCACTGTCAAATACTGGTGAATGAGTTGCCATTTTTTTCCCTGCAAAATCTAGATATTTATTGTATTTTTTTTTACAATGTACATAAAAAATAATCAAAAGCATAATATTTGCGGTTTCAAGCGGCCTTTTGATGGACACCGCTGCATTAGAGAGTAGTCACTGCAGGATGGGAGGAAGTGATATTGATTGTGATATGATTCACTACTTTAATCAAATATAACATTAGGCAGGTTATTTAAACATCTAATTGAATTTTACACAACGTCACACCTTTGCTTCACACGACTACACCTCAAACACACTTTTAATGCAAGTGTTATGCATGTGTGGTGTTAAGTGCAGGTATGGTGCCACCTAGCTGTTAAAACGTGTAACTTCATGTGTAGATGAAATTAGCTGGATTTTGTTCTAACATTAGGGACAAGCGGTAGAAATGGATGGATGGAGATACCTTCGAATGTGTGTATATTTTTTTATTGATGACAATATTTTGTACAACACTGAAACATTTGAAAAACATTATTTATATGCTCTCTTGAATATAGGATAAAGTACAGCAAAGAACACCATCAAGTGAGACATTTATTCAATTAATTTTTTCCCCCACATACAATCTGATATAAAAAGGAAATGGTCCTAGTGATGTAAATGTAAAGACAAAAGAAGCAAATTAGACTCTACAAAAGGCATACAAACACGACGCTAAAAGTTGTTTATGGTGTAACCAAAAGTTTTTACTCTCAGAATAGTCATTGCTACATTAAAACAAAAAAGAAAAATACAAATGTTTTTTGTCTTTCAGATGGTCATGAAATTACATATTAAGAAACGGTTTGGAATAATTCTGGAGAACTGCAATTCTTTACATTTTCTGCATATTACGAGTCGATATTAAAAAAAGTCTGAAGATGACTTTACAAAACAATTATGTAAGAAACAACATCAATTGGCAGCCACGTTTTCTTAGTTTACTACAAGTGTGAGACTGCACGGTGAAAGAATATCAGTTTTTCATCTTAAAGCCCTTTAAAAAGGTGCTATATAAACCCAAATATTTTCATTATTATCTTCCAGATTATGTTACCATATTTTTCAGTCATGTATTTTCCTAAACAGTTGACAATTCAAAAGGCCAACTTCCATGGAAATGAACAAGAAGCAGTGGAAATACTGACTTTATGTCCTTTAGTAACGGGGGCCACCTTGACGAGGAGCACCTAAAAAGGCCAAAAAGAGTAAAACAAAATCATAAAAATGTATCATAATTGTTACAAACACCATACACTTCCATTTCAATTTATTAGAACATTAAACAAAAAAATAACTGTTAATTTTTTTTCCTTGACTAAATTTCAAAAAGTGAAAAAGACTTATTTTATAGATTAACTGCACATAAAATTCAATATTTTAAGAGCATGTTTAATAATGTTGACTATTAAAAAATAGATTGAAAAAATTCACTATCCTATGGAATGTGAAAAGTACCTGTATTTTTCGGAGTATAAGTCGCACCGGCCGAAAATGCATAATAAAGAAGGAAAAAAACTTTAGTCGCACTGGAGTATAAATCGCATTTTTTGGGAAAATTTATTTGATAAAACCCAACACCAAGAATAGACATTTGAAAGGCAATTTAAAATTAATAAATAGTGAACAGCAGGCTGAATAAGTGTACGTTATATGAGTCATAAATAACCACCTGAGAAGGTGCCTGGTATGTTAACGTAACATATTATGGTAAGAGTCATTCAAATAACTGTAACATATAGAACATGCTATACGTTTACCAAACAATCTGTCACTCCTAATCGCTAAATCCCATGAAATCTTATACGTCTAGTCTCTTACGTGAATGAGCTAAATAATATTATTTGATATTTTACGGTAGTGTGTTAATAATTTCACACATAAGTCGCTCCTGAGTATAAGTCGCACCCCCGGCCAAACTATGAAAAAAACTGCGACTTATAGCCCGAAAAATACGGTAGTCAAAAAGTTCAATAATATAGAGAAATTAACTGAAAACCACAGTCTTGTCTACATTTTTTTGCACGATATTCCAAAAAAATGAGATGCACTTATATGCCACACCAGTCAGTTTAAGTTTAAATGTTGTGGATGAAAGCTGCATGTAAAAGTGACACTATGTATGTTTTTAAGAACAATTCTTATTGTTCCGTCCAACAGCCAGCTCCCATTATTGTACTGACAAAACTAGACTTTTATGACACCTCCTTTGTGTGCCTAGGCGTGTCCTACAAATGGAAAACCATTATTGTTGCGTTTCAACTCGTGGAGATAAAAGGTATAGAGTATTGCATCTCCATCAATGGGAAAGTTGATAGGGGTTTCATGATCCGATATTGATACTAGTAAAAAGAACGTCACACGTATCTATCACATTAGACTTGATTATTTGCTGTAAGTAAACCACGTTTTAGCAGTTATTTAGTTGTCATTAAGTATGTTTGTCTTCTTCAAATAAGTTATCAGTATGTGAGCCAGTTATGTTGAGAAAACCTGAGTGAGTGCAAGATGCTGCCTTGTGGTGGGTATAAGAAAAGGAAAGGTGAAGTTGCAGATGTCTTTTAGACGTTCTGGGGCCGTACTTATCAAGCTTCTTAGAATTACTCCTAAGAAGTCTGTTAAGAGTTGACTTAAGAGTAAATAAATTCTTCGCTGAAAGCTGCACTTAAAAGTTAGTTATCAAGCGTCTTACTCACACTTTCAGCGAAGTGTAGGACTGAATCTTAAGTGTCACACTCAGAGCTGAATTACGACATTACTATGAGCCGTAAACGGAATTTTAGGTGACGTCATTTCTGTGTCTATAGAAATTACCAATCACGGAAGGGAATCCGTTGTCTAAGAATAAAGAAATATCTTGGAAATATTTAAGTGGACAATGGGAGTGTATATTTTGACAATAAACTACAAAATAATACAAAACAAACTAGTCCCCGTCGACACTCACGCTACCGCTCCCTCTCTCTCTTCTATCGCCCACACACTCACTGACGTCACTCACCTCACGGCCACACACATACGCTACTGTCATAACATTTTCTTTCCAATTCATTAATTAGGCAACTAATTTGAAACTGGTGTGGGTGGCTCTATATATACTAGCCCACTGCAGACACATGCAGAAATCAACAAGGAATCGAAAAGTATTAAATCTGTGACAAAAATAATATCCGCGCTCTGTCTAAACGATACCGTTTGATCAGCTGCTCGTCATCAAAAAAAAAAAAAACATTGTTCCGTTCCCTGAACGTTCGCGCACGTCTCTCTCGCCTCAGTACCATCCCCTGCTGGCAACTCCTAACCACTTAAGACACCTCTGAAGGTCTCTTAAATATCGTGGAGAGTAGGAGTGATTCTTAGACTTAAGAACGTTGATAAAAAGCTTTTATTCTTAAGTTTGAGAGTAGGACTAAATTTCGCAAATTCTCAGGACTTAAGTGTAAAATGGCACTCTAAGAAGCTTGATAAGTACGGCCCCAGATCACTGCAAGGACAAGTCTTACACGGCAGAAGTGTTGCAAAAGTCACATGGTAAAACAATCAGGGTTGATTCTTCACACAAATCTGAATTGTTGGGTTGCATGTACCTAGAGGCACTTCCAAGTTTCAGATGACAGGCAAAAGTCTTTATTTAGATGCATCGTGTGTTTTTTTTAAAGTTTACGAGTCACATATTCAAGCCATCATAAAAGAATATTGAAATGGGATGGAGTGGATTTTTACACTAAAGAAAAACGTTTTTTTTAAAATAACTAAACAATTCCTCATCACCGAAGTGGATTGCTCAAGTTACTGCTCGACCACACTTCTACACACACAAGGACTGAAAGTAGAAGAGATTGGAGGCACATCATGTCTTTACATCTGGAGGGGTCCACAAATTCAGCATTAATCCGTAAAAGACGATGTTGGACTTATTCCTGCATCGGTAAACAACGTATTTGAATGACAATAACGAGCGCCGTATTTCTGATGCTAATGAGAAAAAAGATACATTTAGTTTATGCAATTGATTTCCTGGTACAAATATTTCACGGTCATCAGTGATTGATGTCCGCAGTGTTTTAATAGTATGAATGAAGTTAAAATTTTGTCTCATTGTCTAGCTGGATTTCCCTGTTCAATAATTGATTTCCAAAAATATTTGGCAAAATCAACATTTGGTATGCTGTTGAGCCATGAGGGATTTATTAACACTATTAAGGATACTTTTTATGCTAACGAGTAGCATCGAAAATGCTGTGGCGTGGTCATCCACGTCTAATAGAGCACTTTGCTTTTATGCACAACACCAAATAATCGTTTAGTTTCTACTAGGAAAAACAACAAAGTTAGGGTAGATTGGACCAACAATCACTACAATTATTACTTGAACTGAACATGACAGTTTATTTCCACTATCAAAAGGTGTTTGTACCGGTAGTTATATTTAGGCAGAGAAACCATGACATAACTTAAAAGAACACAAACTAATGCAATTAGTTCTGTTCTCAAATCCCAAATTTATAGTAAAGTATAAACCCAATTGATTTCTCAAACAAATCAACTATTAAAACAAACCTTTTACGAAATGATCGCTGTTGACACAAGCATTGTCCGACTGTGCTCCACAAGATGAAAGCAACGTAGTTTGCGAGCCATTTCCCTTGATGCGCTTTGTAAGTTCCCTGACTATTCCTTTTATGAACCACTTTTTTTGGGACTCCACTAAAAGCTCTTTCATATCTCTCGATTTGAACGCTTAGAACAGCCCAGCAAAGCTGCATTTTCAGCTGAAACTCTACACTTACTAACGGGTCTTGCGATTGATTCATTACTGGGCTCAAGCTTGTTTAACGCCACGGCTAAGCAAATAGGATGTGATGTCATTTACAGACACTTCTATTTATTTTTTGACACACAGAAATCAAAATATGGACATAAATCAAAAAATGTACCGGTAGGTTGAGATACAGATGCATACATTAGTACTCAGACACGTGAATCGGAATACAGACGCACAGACTGAGATATGCATTTGCGAAAAATTTTGCTACAATAATACTTCAGTGTTTCCCACACATTCATTTATTTGTGGCGGCCCGCCACGAAAGAATTACGTCCGCCACAAATAAAAAAAATTATCATTATTATTTTTTTTGTGTCCTCTCCAGCTTCTCAGGCAAATCATATAGTTAATGTAGATGCCCATATCGGCTGTTCAGATTTACTTAACAAAAGAGAAGTGTAGGATACTTCTCTTGTTGCCTTATTTGTATTTGACTTTATTAAATGTATTTATATTAGAAACACAACATGTGTATATAACAAAGGGTGCAAAGTCTGCAGGCAGTAGGAAACACATGGTTAAGTATAGGGAGTAAAACTGATGGCAGTCTAATGTTCAAGATTTTTGGAGCTCTTTGTTCAGTGGATCAGATGTTTGATGAAGCTCTGTGTCTATCTACCACCACTACTGTTTTCTGTTTATTTGTTACTGACTGTGGCAGGACACCTCTGCCTCTGTTTCACTTTATGTTGCTGGTAAATAATATGGTTGTAGTAGTAGGCTAAAGTTAAATTATTTAGTGTGCACTAATTAAAGGGGCAGAGCTTTATGAGACATTTTAGCTTTTATATTTTATAAGATATATTTTTTGTAAGAACCACAATTAATAAATATATTTCAGTGAATAACTTATTGTTCAAATCTGTATATAAATATGAAAATAAAGTGTTTTAATCATATTGTAAAATGGATGGATGGACGTTTAAAACAAAACTGTTATTATTAATTAGTAAGTATAATTTTTTTTAGCCTTTTTAGAGAAAATCATATCATTGTAGTAAATTATGCAAATTACTCGATGATGTCATGGTGACCACGCCCCCACCGCCACAGGTATCTTGGCAGTTTATGGGAAACACTGTACTTGTATATTTTCCCATTTTTTGTATCTGGTGGGTGTGTCCCCTGAGGGTGGTCACAATAGTGAGTTTGATGCCAAAATTCTAGATAGGGAGGACTGGTGTTTTGAAAGAGGTGTGAAAGAAGTCATCTACATCAATTTAGAAATACCCCCTCTAACCAGAGGTTCTTATCTGCCTACAACAAAGTTCGACATCTCTCCCCTAAAGTTGAACCCATTTTTATGAAGCATGGTTGTTCACCAGCTATGACGGGCAACACAAACCCTATTGAAACCTGTCATAGCGGAGAAAACGCAGCAGAGGCACAGTAAAAGGTTCTAAACAAGCAGTTGCCTTCAGTCAACCTTTGCAGCGCACCATCTTTTGATGGCTGACAATCTACACAGACATGTAATTGTGCTAATGATTTGCTTTGAAACATGTTGATAAATTACAGTTTCAACAAAATACTCTAATTCAAACTAAAGACGGCAATACCACTTTTGTTTGGTTTTTTTGCCTGATATATTGAGTTTGCGAGTTTGAATGTTTTCAATTGTCCACTGGTAGGACAACAAATTTATCAAATACTAGCACCCACCTGGAGTAGATAAAAGTGGAGGGCGAGAACTTTTTAGGGAGGGTGGCATGCCTCTATTTCCATGGGAGCCTCTGTGGCCCCAGTGACGTTGGG
Source organism: Entelurus aequoreus (assembly GCF_033978785.1). NCBI lineage: Eukaryota > Metazoa > Chordata > Actinopteri > Syngnathiformes > Syngnathidae > Entelurus > Entelurus aequoreus. The sequence goes on along the minus strand of NC_084754.1, from coordinate 3,669,769 downwards.
GTGGGTAAGGTATAAAGGGGGGATGATGAAAACCGGGGCCACCGTAGTGGTTGTGTAAGGATGGAGGCAGGGACAGCAGAGGGGGAGGCTTGGACATGGGATATGGACCTAAAAAGGTAAGGATGAGACAGATTTTTCAAGTCCTGCAACTTTTAAATATATTACAAGGAGTAAAACAGATATAATATAGACAAAACTAAGGTCTTCACCTGGTGTAGGTAAGAGTGGCATCGGCCGCCCTGTTTCACCGAAAGACTGAATCGGAGGTGGTCCAGGTGGCGTAGGGAGCAGAGGAGGCGGCTTACCAAGCACTGAAGGTAACACTTTGTCCTTCTTGTCTTCGTTGTTAGAAGCTACTAAGTTTAGGAAGACAGAGACAGTGACTCAAAGAGATAAATACAGGCACAAAGTCCAAAAAGATTTACCACCCCACCTTGTATGTGTTCCTGACGGGTTCGGACATACTTTGAGATGGCTTCCATCTCCTCGGGGTAAAGATGCACACCCTCAGTTAACAGGAGAAGAAACTGACGGATTTCGGAGGGGACTACGTGGCACTCGATCTTTTCTCGATCCAGAAAATCACCGAGCAGCTGAGACGCCTGTGCTGCAATATCTGCGGGGTCCCTTTTTGAGCTGTCTTTATTAAGTCCACGGCTGTTCTCTGCCACAACAAAGTCCATGGCCTGCTCTTGGGGCATGTTGCGGTGGACTGTGGGTGAAAATGGAGGGTTAACTGTAATGTGTCAGGGTGGGGCATAAGAAAGAGGGAAATTTTAACAAAGTTCTCACACAGTATTTGGATCTGCAACTTGGGAGTTAGCTTTTAATTGGATGTTGGACACCGGTGGGTTATACATTGGTGTGTTTTTTAAACTGTTGGAATTGTGCATTGCTAATGAGGGCAAGTTATGTAAAATGTGCATTTATCAGATTTGATTTGATTTTAAGGTGTACAGGTTGATGTGGAATATGTGCTATGTAGGTATGGGTTTAATATTGTATTGTCTTTTTTGTATTCATATGGATATGTTGCATGTATATTGTTTGTACATCGTGTTTCATTTTGTAATGATTTGAAATAAGTGTATTTTTGACTTGCAAAATTGAAAACCCAAGTTGGCACATTGTGTAAAAAGAAAATACAAACAGAATACAATGATTTGCAAATCCTTTTCAACTTATATTCAATTTACTACACTGCAAAGACAAAATATTTAAAGTTCAAATTGAGAAACGTACTTTGCGAATATTCATTAAGTTACAATTTAATGGCAGCAACACATTGCAAAAAAGTTGTCACAGGGACCTTTTTACCACTGTGTTACATGGCCTTTCCTTTTAACAACACTCAGTAACCGTTTGGGAACTGAGGAGACCAATTTTTGAAGCTTTTTATTCTTGCTTGATGTACAGCTTAAGTTGTTCAACAGTCCGGGGTCTCCGTTGTCGTATTTTACACTTCATATTGCACCACACATTTTCAATGGGAGACAGGTCTGGACTACAGGCAGGCCAGTCTAGTACCCGCACTCTTTTACTACGAAGGCACGCTGTTGTAACACGTGCAGAATGTGGCTTGGCATTGTCTTGCTGAAATAAGCAGGAGCGTCCATGAAAAAGACGCGTTTGGATGGCAACATATGTTGCTCCAAAACCTGTATGTATCTTTCAGCATTAATGGTGCTTTCACAGATGTGTTAGTTACCCATGCCTTGTGTGGACTCGTCAGACCACAGAACACTTTTCCACTTTGCGTCAGTCCATCTTAGATGAACTCAGGCCAAGCGAAGCCGGCGGCATTTCTGGGTGTTGTTGATAAATGGCTTTTGCTTCGCACAGAGTTTTAACTTGCACTTACAGATGTAGCGATGGACTGTAGTTACTGACAGTGGTTTTCTGAAGTGTTCCTGAGCTCATGTTGTGATATCCTTTACACACTGATGTCACTTTTTGATGCAGTACCGCCTGAGGGATTGAAGGTCACGGCCTTGCCGCTAAAGTGCAGTGACTTCTCCAGATTCTCTGAACCTTTTGATGATATTACGGACTGTAGATGGTGAAATCCCTAAATTCCTTGCAATAGCTGGTTGAGAAATGTTGTTCTTAAACAATTTGTTCACGCATTTGTTCACAAAGTGGTGACCTTTGCCCCATCCCTGCTTGTGAATGACTGAGCATCATGGCACCCACCTGTTCCCATTTAGCCTGTTCACCTGTGGGATGTTCCAAATAAGTGTTTGATGAGCATTCCTCAACTTTCTCAGTTTTTTTGCCACTTGTGCCAGGCATCAAATTCCAAATTAGCTAATATTTGCAAAAAAATTAAGTTTACCAGTTCGAACGTTAAGTATCTTGTCTTTGCAGTCTATTCAATTGAATAAAGGGTGAAAAGGATTTGCAAATCATCGTTCTGTTTTTATTTATGATTTAAACAATGCGTCAACCTAAATGGTTTTGAGTTTTGTAAATGTGAAACAGCAATTATAGTCGAAAAACTGTTTAAAATGTCACTTTCCTTATTTCAGCTAGGAAATGATTATGAGATCAAGTGCACGGTAGACTGCACAAGCATGTACAGTGGGGCTTCAACGCAGACTACTGTAAGAAACCAAGTTGTCATGAAATGTTGTAATCCTTTATCACTATGTGCCAGGTTTGGACTTAATGAATGATGCACCGTTAAATGTATGTTGTTGATGCAAGAGTTGAAATGTGAAACATAAAACTCTATTAATGCCAAGTGCAGTGCTGTGTTTGATGTTATCTGGTTTTAATCCAACTTTACCAAAGATCTTATTGAAGTGCATTGCAGAGTTTGTGTTGGAGAATAAGAAAAGCCATGGGGGTTTACAATTGAGGGTGTTTGCCTATTCTTTTTTAAGTGATGGTGGCTTATAATGACTTACTCTTGAGCGACTCTGAGAAAATGATAACGGTGCAGGAGGACAGAGCTATGTTTGTCTGCTCCACCAGAATACATAACGGGGAGCCAACACTTTGGACATCTTGTAGGGCTTGGGTCAGGCCTGACTCCGCCTGAAGGTAGAGCATTTCCACTGATAGGCCGCGCTCCTGCAAGCACTTGCTTATCGATTTGGGGTAATTCCTTTGAGAGGAAGAGAAACATTTTGTTAACTCAACACCTCTAAGTTTGTTGACTCAAATGGAATAAAGACTTATCAAGTTGATGAGGAAAAAAAGAATGTGTTAATTTTCCCTTTTAAAAGCAGTTGTGGTGTTTTTGGTGTCACTAATATAGGTTTGATTAAAGTGTAGTAGAACATGTTTAGTACAAACATCATATAAAACAAGAGAATCAGTAATACGCCCTTATCTTCAATGAAACCTTCCACTTTATGAACATTCTGACAGTGTTCTTGCACGTACTGTGAAAAGTGTGTATACAAAACCAATGCTCAGCCCAAAAAGACCAGTTCATTGTTGTAGTTGCTGCTGAAATTCATTTTAATGGTACTGTGAATTTTGTGGCGCTTATGTGGGTTGAGCCATGAGTAAATCAATGTTTTGTTTTAATTTAAGAGGTGTTGTCCTGCTCGTACTGTGTATTCCATTTTAAAGCAATTTGCAAATAAACCATTAGAACATATTCAACAATCGTTTGGCAAATGTAGGAATCCCCCCCACAATTGAACTAGGAGAAGTTTAGCATGGGAGTTGTACGATGAGGAAGCATGTTTTACTGTAGCATGGTTAGCTGTGCACTTTGAAATCTACAAAAACATTATGAATTCCCAATTTGTGTTCTTTGGATGTGTTACAATTGTATCCCTATCCCACATTTAATACAATTATTTCAATAGTGATTAACTTGTGAACTTATGTGCAGAGTCACAACTGAATAGTTCCAGACAATAATCAACTTCAGCTTTCTGCTTGGCCGTAACTAAAGAGCAGCAGTTCAGTGCATTTTCATTGTAGTGTATTGTTTTGTGTGTCTTTTGCACACTCCCACGCCAGCGAAGAACCAAAGTTGTAAAAAGAGATCATAAAAAATGCATTATGTTTAACAGATGGATTTGTGTCTCTTAAATTACTGTATGTGAAAAAAGTGTAAAAGTTGAAATAACATTCATTTTCTGACTTTCTCTGAAATGTGTTTTGAAGCAAATACTTTGGTGTAGTGATAGAAGTCTTACTTTTAGTCAGTCCTGAGTTTGATATTAAGCCACTGTTAAACCCGAACTGTTCAAGGAAATGCAATTGCATACACAATATGCGCACGTATGCACACACATTTATAAAAAGATCATTTAAATCATCAATACAATATATAGACAACTGTCAGAAAGGATACAGAAGAAGTACACGTGGATCACCTAAATTGTGAATGTTGCTGTAATTGAATTTAGACCACTGGGTACTCACAGGCATTGGTTGGCGACAGAGATGACCACACAACCAGGCGGCCTTCGCTCCCCCTGCAGTTGTTTGTAGAACTTCTGATACAGGACTTTGCGCCTGTCGGCTACAGCGCTGTCAGGCTTAGCTTGAGTGGCTAAGAAATACAAAGAGAGGCAAGGACATATATATATAAATATATATATATATATATATATATACACACACACACATATACATACATACACCGTAATTTCCGGGTATAAACTGCTACTTTTTTCTTATGCTCGGGACCCTGCGGCTTATTAGTCAGTGCAGCTAATTTATGTAATTTTCTTCGCTGACAGCCACAATGTTTTGTATTCAACAAATAGGTTTCATAAAACATCAACAGAGACACTGAAAAGGTGTGTTATTGTTTGTGCTATGGCGCCACCTTTTCGATTACTTTGCTCACTGCTGCTGGTTGAAAATGTATTTTCTGTTTAGTGCTTTGAACCGGAAGTATAAATGGGCTAGCAGCATAAATCATTACAGCATTGATTCTTAATTTACTGTGTACATTATTTACACAGAGATCCAAGGAATACCTTTCTACTTTTGATGGGGAAAATTACAAATGTTAATTTAAAAGTAGACTTAAGACCATTATTAAAAAGTTATTTTGTCCTTTTTTCTAAAAGGTAATCAATGTATACAAGTTAAAAATGTTTTAGAATTCTGCAATCGTTTTTCTGAAAGGTATGGTGGGCATTTAACAAATATAGTTTTTGTCATAATACATATTTGATAATTATTTTTAATAGTCTCAGAACATCTGAACTCCTGTATCGGTGTCAGTAGTAGTGAACTCAAACATTGTTTGTGCTTCAATGATGACGTCATTGGAAGCCTTACCATTGGGTTGATGTTTTGAGCCCTCAAACTTCACTCCCACGCTGCAGTTTTGCAATTGCTCCAATTCTTTGTAACTGAAAAAAAAAGAAGTGAAAATGCCACCTTTAATGACTTCCAGGCAGTGCAAATAAAGACATGCAAAAGATCGATGCTTTTTATGCTCTAATGCAAAATATGTATTAAAGGGGCCATACTATGATTTTTTTTAAACATTTAAAACACCTCCTTGTGGGCTACATAAAATGTAATGACAGTGCTTATGTTTTACAGACCATCTTCAAGCCGCTTTCTGACCACCTCTTCTGAACGTGTCGTTTTGTGGGCGGGTGGTATTTATGTGCCTAAGTCCTCCTCCAGGCCAAGCAGACTTCGACTGTGTCACAACCCTTCAGCCATGTTATCAAGTCTACTGACAGATGTAAGTTAGAACGCTGCACTACTTAGGTACGAGAAGTTGGTTTTGCATAATAGGTCCCATTTAAATAATCTTCAATTAATTGGTCAATGCACAGGAATTACGGACGATACGCTTATTTATTGCTTACGATACAAGGCCAACGTTATGACAAAAAGATTTTCATGACAATATCGGTTTAGGCCAAGAATTTTAATTTCAGCTGATTCTTGAGTCACGGCCTCGTCTTCCTTCGTTGACAGCCCAACATGTGATCCTTTAGCTAATCACCATAATCATGAGCTAATGAGCATGACCATTTTAAGATGATTGTAGGAAGACACCACGGAGGAACTTTTCTGTACACAATTCAACGCAACTTTGATTTATATTTAGTGTGTACAATTGTACGCAGCATGGCTTTATAAATCAGATTTTTTTTCGTACATACAGTATGTACATTCAGAGGTTTGTGCTCGAGTAATGTTTCATGTTGGAATCAATGCGCAGTTTTATAAATGAGGTCCCAGTTCTGTTTACTCTCATTATCATGTACCAAACTGGTAAAGGAGAGCACACTGGTGAGGGATGTGAAAGTGACAAAGATCTACACACCTCTCCAGGGCATCTTTAAGCTCCTCTGTTCTCTCTTCCCTGCTGGGATACGGTGCAATTCTTCGGAACAACTGAAGCGGCTGAGCGCTGCTTCACAAAAAAAGTACAATTAACACTGCTGGCTAGAGGTGGGGGAAATAATCGATTTTTAGATTTATCGCAATTCGGACTTAGGCGATTATAAAATAGATAACGGCGTGGCGAAGATGGTAGAGTGGCCGTGCCAGCAATCGGGGGGTTGCTGGTTACTGGGGTTCAATCCCCACCTTCTACCATCCTAGTCACGTCCGTTGTGTCCTTGGGCAAGACACTTCACCCTTGCTCCTGATGGCTGCTGGTTAGCGCCTTGCATGGCAGCTCCCGCCATCAGTGTGTGAATGTGTGTGTGAATGGGTGAATGTGGAAATAGTGTCAAAGCGCTTTGAGTACCTTGAAGGTAGACAAGCGCTATACAAGTATAACCTATTTATCATTATTATTATATTTATAAGTAAACTACAATCGATTTATTTATTGCGAATAATGTAATGCAGACAGTTTCTAAAATTTGGCTGACTGCAGCGAGCCACCTCACAGAGATCTGACCAGCTCTTTTATTGTAGGGCACTTATGTTCCAGTTTTGCACACATTCAATATAACTTTAATATAATTAATTGAACTGTTTCCTTATACAAATGCACTCAAGTGATAAACGCTTATTTAGTGAAACGAAAAGAAATGTAAAACTGCATCAATAAACATAAATTAATGATGCATCAATAAATAGATTTTCTTTCAAATTGTAGCTCCTGATTCGGAATCGAATCGTGAGGTGCCCAAAGATTCCCACATCTACTCCTGGCAACATTGTACGGGCCCCTACACACCAAGCAATTCAGGGTTCAGTCAAGTCGAGGAGCACACACGACCCGTGTCTTCTAAAAGCAGATGAAAGTCTGACAAGCACCATAGCATCCATCCATTGTCTACCGCTTGTCCCTTTCGGGGTCGCGGGGGGTGCTGGAGCCTATCTAGCATAGCAATGCTGCATTAAATGTAGTTTAGTCCACTGATACTGACAGCTCCTGCATCACCGTGGTTTTTTGTCCTGGTATTAAGTAAAGATAAAAAGCCAACAAGAGAACAGAGGACCTCAGGATCCACGAGGGTTTATATGGTAAAAGGTATGATAAGAAGGTGCAAGGCCACTAAAGAGGTCATATTATGATTTTCTACATTTAAAACACTTCCTTGTGGTCTACATAACATGTAATGGTGGTTTTTTTTGGTCAAAATGTTTCATAGATTATGTTTTAATGACCGTTTTCAAGCTGCTTCAGAATGCGCTGTTTTGTGGGCGGGTCTTATTTATGTGCCGCAGCTTGGACTGAGTCTTCTCCATGCTATCATTGTTGTAGTTTTTAGCACTTCCATAGCAATGGTGGACGTGCGCCAGGCACTTTGGGTACATTTATACCAAATGTGGATAAACCGGTCACGTCACAGGTTGCGCAAATTCCAAACGGCTTGTTTGGCAGAAGTAGGAAGGAAGGCAAGATTATTTTATAAATATCTTAATCCCTCCATGGGAAGTTTTCAAATTTTCTGGATTTATGCAGATCCCAAATAATGAATCAGGTACAAACAGGTAAGAAAAAATGGTTTTGCATAATAGGGCCCCTTTAAGACATTTAAAAACAAATAATAGAACTTTGAAAATGACCCAAAATGCAAACACTTAAAAACTGGTGTTATGTGGTCCCGCCCTCTGGTACGTGCGGCAGAGTTTTGTAATATTTATACATTTCTAATATTCTTTTTGGGAAGACTAAGAAAACAGGAAATTCCAAATATACAACAGGAAATAAAAGCATGCATTACCACCTCCATCTTAGTCTGAGAGAAACATGCGCATGTGTAACATGACAAATGAATGTTCTGCAATTTGTCGTCCCCAAAGAAAGAACTGAACTGGACAAGAAAGCATTCAGGTTTTCATCACCAAAGGCTTGGAATAACCTACAATCAAATCTTCAACTTCAAACCCTTGTTACATTGCATAGTATGCAGAACGACCCCAGGCCTATGAACACAACTCCACTACACCCAAAGACAATGGGCATATACACAAACACACTCCCCACCCCCACCGGACGCCTTCACCACCGCTTGATTGCCCTGATGGACGGCTGAGTAGCGCTTTATAGCAGCAGGCCGGCCTCCAGGGCCCCAACTCCCCTCCCCCCCTCTGTTGCGAGTTGTTGTGATTATATGTAACATGTTTATGTGTGCTATGGCAAATGAGGTTTTTTCCCTTGGACTGAGTCTGGACTCCCTCCCGAGGGTCCCGCCTTTGACTGATATTTTTTACTCTTCCCCCCTTTCCCAATATCGACTTTTTCCCACATTTTTTAAGGAGCGCCGTAAGTGGCTGATCCGTTGGCGGTCCCGTCGTGTCTCCCTGTAACGTATGTCTGCTCTTAGTGGGACTGTGCCGAAAATGTAATTTCAGTTCTTATGTGTCTTGTACATGTTAAAGAATGGACAATAATAAAGCATCCTGACTAAATGAGTTTAAAGCTTCTGTGAAAGGATTGCAGTCTACCTTGTCTGTATGCACATGTGTCATGTGAGCAAGTTTTAATGTTGTAAATTTGATGTTTTATGTGTTGTTTACTGTTTTTAATATAACCTTGCTGCTGCCCTCTTGGCCAGGTCTCCCTTGGAAAAGAGATCAAAGATCTCAATGGGATTTTACCTGGTTAAAAAAAGGCTAAATAAAGAAAATATAAATTGGCTGGGTGGGATACAAAATATCAGCATGTTAGCTTTCAAAGCCATGCATCTACTCCAAATGATTCAAATAGTTTGACTTGATCTTGGAGTTTTGACTTTTTCAGGCGTTTTAGCAAAAATAAAATCATGAATGCTAAGGCTACTGGGACTAGTTCGTCTACCATAAACATTTTTTTTTTTCATGATTTCCATGCATTTAAAGGGCCTCACAAAATGCAAGGAATCATAATTTAGGGAAGACATTTGTCCTCACATAGTTATGGCTCGGGCCATGAATGTAACATATACTACTTTAATGACCGGAATGTAACATATACTACTTTAATGACCTGAACGTAACATATACTACTTTAATGACCTGAATGTAACATCCATCCATTTTCTACCGCTTATTCCCTTCGGGGTCGCTGGAGCCTATCTCAGCTACAATCGGGCGGAAGGCGTGGTACACCCTGGACAAGTCGCCACCTCACCGCAGGGCCAACACAGATAGACAGACAACATTCACACTCACATTCACACATATACTACTTTAATGACCCGAATGTAACATATACTACTTTAATGACCTGCATGTAACATATACTACTTTAATGACCTGAATGTAACATATACTACTTTAATGACCTGAATGTAGCATATACTACTTTAATGACCTGAATGTAACATACTTTAATGACCTTAATGTAACATATACTACTTTAATGACCTGCATGTAAACATATACTACTTTAATGACCTGAATGTAACATATACTACTTTAATGACCTGAATGTAGCATATACTACTTTAATGACCTGAATGCAACATACTTTAATGACCTGAATGTAACATATACTACTTGAATGACCTAAATGTAACATATACTACTTTAATGACCTGCATGTAAACATATACTACTTTAATGACCTGAATGTAACATATACTACTTTAATGATCTGAATGTAGCATATACTACTTTAATGACCTGCATGTACACATATACTACTTTAATGACCTGAATGTACACATATACTACTTTAATGACCTGAATGTAACATACTTTAATGACCTGAATGTAACATACTTTAATGACCTGAATGTAACATATACTACTTTAATGACCTGAATGTAACATATACTACTTTAATGACCTGAATGTAACATATACTACTTTAATGACCTGAATGTAGCATATAGTACTTTAATGACCTGCATGTAAACATATAATACTTTAGTGACCTGAATGTAACATATACTAATTTAATGACCTGAATGTAACATATACTACTTTAATGACCTGAATGTAACATATACTACTTTATTGACCTGCATGTAACATACTACTTTAATGAACTGAATGTAACATATACTACTTTAATGACCTGAATGTAACATATACTACTTTAATGACCTAAATGTAACATATACTACTTTAATGACCTGCATGTAAACATATACTACTTTAATGACCTGAATGTAACATATACTACTTTAATGACCTGAAAGTAACATACTTTAATGACCTGAATGTAACATACTTTAATGACCTGAATGTAACATACTTTAATGACCTGAATGTAACATATACTACTTTAATGACCTGAATGTAGCATATAGTACTTTAATGACCTGCATGTAAACATATAATACTTTAGTGACCTGAATGTAACATATACTAATTTAATGACCTGAATGTAACATATACTACTTTAATGACCTGAATGTAACATATACTACTTTATTGACCTGCATGTAACATACTACTTTAATGAACTGAATGTAACATATACTACTTTAATGACCGGAATGTAACATATACTACTTTAATTACTCACACGCGGCAGCTTTGTGTTGTGACTCCCGGGTTAGCATAGCATGCTAATGCTAAAGCAAAGAGAGCGAAACTCACCTTCCATTGGGGTTGAGCAGCGGCCGGCGAGCAGCTTGGGATGATTTCGACCAGGACGACATTTCAGTACAAAACACCTCGACCGCAAAACAGCGAGCTTAATGGCCGAATTAGCACTAAACCTCGTGTTGTCGTCTTCCCTTTCTCGACGACGCAGAGAAGCTAGCGGACAATTCTTCTTCGATGGTCCGATTCATTGTTGGTCAGAGAAAGCTCATAAGAATTGCGCTATTCTAAACAGTGCTCGAGGATAGCGGTCAGTTTTAGTATTGCAATTATAATAATGGTCACGTGACGTGCGGATCGAAAATACAGTATAATTTATTCATTTTTTTCTCCAATATATTTTAGGCAGGGACATTAAAAAAAAGTACAAGGTAGACAACACATAATAATATTAATTAATATAATGCAAAAGGTAATTTACGGTTTCAGAATGCTGACGAAAACATTTTAAGTCATTCATATCATTAAATGTAATTTATTCAGAGGGAATTAAAAAAAAGAACATAGTTAGAATGGTACCGTAGTTAGTGCAAAGTAGGGAGTCTAGAAAAAAAAGAAAAAACACAAGCCCACAACCCATTTTTATTGTTTATATAATTCAGAGGTGTCAAAGTGGTTTTCACTGAGGGCCACGTCGCAGTTATGTTTGGCCCCAGAGGGCCGCTTCTAACAGTGAATACTATAATTGCACATTTTTTCAACGCATTTTATTAGAAGATTTTTTAAAAACTAAAATGTCAAACAAATATGGTAAGTTGCAATAATTTCACCTCAAAATATAGTGCATAATACTGTAAATGGATAAAAAGTACTGTTTTTATTGTAAAAAAAAAAAAAAAGGAGAAAAAAAAGGCAGCTCAGTTGCCAGAATTTTACAGTAAAATGTACATTCGTTTTTGTTTTTTACTGTAAATTAAAAAAATATCGACGACGCAGAGAAGCTGGCAGGCAATTCTTCTTCGATGGTCCGATTCATAGGTGGTCAGAGAAAGGTCATAACAATTGCGCCATTCTTAATAGTGCTCGATGGTAGCGGTCAGTTTTAGTATTGCAAGTATATAATGGTCACGTGACGTGCGGACCCAAAATACAGAATCATTTATTCATTTTTTCCCTCCCATTTATTCATTTATTTTAGGCAGGGACATAAAAAAAGTACAAGGTAGACAACACATAATATTAATTAATACAATGTAAAAGGTAATTTACAGTCTCAGAATGCTGACGAAAACCTTTTAAGTCATTCATATCATTAAATGTAATTTATTCAGAGGGAATTAGAAAAAGAACATAGTTAGAATGGTAAAGTGTAAAGTAGGGAGTCTAGAAAAACTCAAATAGAGAAATTATATCTCCTTGTTGAATATACTGTCATTTTCATTCAGACTTAGCTTTAGTTTAGTCAGTTTTTGTTTTTTTTACTCTGACATGGTTGGACTGTCAGCTGCAGTATTCCATCTTAACTGAATAGAAGAACCTGTCAAGAAAAAAAACACAAGCCCTCAACCCATTTTTATTATTGTTATTATAATTCATATCCGAACCCAGAGGTGTCAAAGTGGTTTTCACTGAGAGCTACATCACAGTTATGTTGGGCCCCAGAGGGCCGCTTCTAACACTGAATACTATAATTGCAATTTTTTTAAATACATTTTATTAGTATATTTTTTAAAAACTAAAATGTCAAAATTGCAATAATTCCACCTCAAAATGTAGTGTATATTACTGTAAATGGAAAAACAGTAATGCTGGTTTCATGGTTTAAAAAGAGGCAGCTCAGTTGCCTTTACTGTAAAATTTATATTTGTTCTTTTACTGTAAATTTAAAAAAAAACTGACATTTTACAGTGACATTTTGTGCACCTGAGCTGCCAGTTTATTTTTATTGGTGTATTTTCCCGTGTATACCTGTAAATGCCAAGACGGCACCGCAGTTTATTACAGTAAAAAAAAGTTATTTTTTTTTCATTCAGAGGAAAATGCTGTAAAAACCACAGTAAATTTCACAATTTTACCATGAAATCTATTGTTGGACAATTTGCTCACGCATTTGTTGACAAAATGGTGACCCTCGCCCCATCCTTGTTTGTGAATGACCGAGCATTTCTTGGAAGCTGCTTTTATACCCAATCATGGCACCCACCTGTTCCCAATTAGCCTGTTCACCTGTGGGACGTTCCAAATAAGTGTTTGATGAGCATTCCTCAACTTTCTCAGTCTTTTTTGCCACTTGTGCCAGCTTTTTTGAAACATGTTGCAGGCATCAAATCCCAAATGAAGCTAATATTTGCAAGAAAATAACAGTGTTTTCCGGTTCGAACGTTAAATATCTTGTCTTTGCGGTCTGTTCAATTGAATATAAGTTGGAAAGGATTTGCAAATGATTGTATTCTGTTTTTATTTACCATTTACACAACGTGCCAACTTCACTGCTTTTGGGTTTTGTACATTTTGTGTTATCCCTATTTACATTTTTTTCCTGAATGATTATTCGTGCATTAGCTCGGTCGCATCCGACGCATGACATCAGGCGGTGAGCGCCGCACGTCGTAGAAGCTAGAAAAAACAAACACAGGCGTAGCACACAACTTATGTCTTATAATTGAATGTATTCACATTACAACATCAACTTCGATCAGCTTGTGACGATCACCTTCAAATATATTCATGTATGATACAAGAGGCACTTCCAGTAAGTCTGGCAATATTGAAGCCACAGTATAGTGTCTAAATTACAAAATGGTAAAAATAAATAATGTAATTCTAAAAGTTGTTTTAAAATGTCTTTACTGTACAGTTTATATTCATATTGTACAAAAAAGGGAGCATCAACCTGCAAGGGAAAGATCACAAAACCTGCGTATTTGAACACACACTATTTTTTTTTAAATCACACATTGTAAGTGCAATGAATGAGTGACAGGAAATATATTCATTATGTGTCAGCTATTATAAAAATACTCATCGGTTTCGATTACACAATTTTAAAGCTGGTTTGATTACAAACTATGCTACAAGTGGGTAGAAGCAATCAAGTCATAAACAACACAATGCATCAACTGAAATGAACATATTGACTTTCTCGTTCTGTTTGCAGTGTGAAATAATGGAATCATTTCTGTGGAAAACGTGTGATGAATTGCCACCGTTAAAGAGGGCTACTAAGCAGTTTGCAGGTCAAAGAGGAAGCACAAGGAAAAATATCATATGCACACAGGATCTTTGGAGAGGAGCTACGTCATCTGAGTACCTCAGAGGATTCATTGAATGCATCACCCTCACCCATCGTTACTAAGTATACATCTTTTCTGTGATGAACAGGAGCGTGTCGGACGCAGGGCTGCAGATAGACACAGACATTAATGCATCCTCCCCATGTTACTAGAATATTGTACAGTACATTCACAAAGCAGTCCCACTCGTCAGTCTTTCCTCTTAGTCCTACAGGGGAAGCACCCACGTTGGAATAGAAAAACAAAGGCAGCAATAAACCTGCCACTGTCAACGTTGAAGGCTATTTAGCAAAGCCTGGAACAGTCTTGTCCTCTTTTCTAAAAGGTAAAAATAACCAACTCAAGCCGTGAAATATGCACAGCAAGATCAGAATTGGATAATTCATGACTCTGATTGAACTCCAGATTTAAGTATGGCATCTTAGGCACATTTTGGAACAAAGAGAAGACCTGTTTGACTTTTTCTTGGATGAACATTGGAGCCGTTAACAGTGGAACCCGTTTAAGTCGACACCCAGGGCCCTAAGCAGAAATGTATCGATATTAGGGCGATAAAAACAAGTTAACTATAAGTCCCTTTAACGGCGCACTTTTTTAATGCACATGTGTACTGACTCATTTTTTTCCCGTAGCATGGGAAATATAACGGCGTCCAGTTACTGCTGAGCCACAAGCTGGAAAATAGTGAGCAGAAATGCACAAAGAAAAAGGGGACATTATGGAAATCCCCCGTCCAAAGCCATGGCAAGTCGTTCTACCGACAAAACTAAGACCATTTCATTTAAAATGTAGATTGTTACTCGAACTGCTTTAGTAAGATGGAATACAAGCTTTTTTACGTCGCCAAAACAGGTCAAGACACCTCTGCACGTACCAATAACACACTTCCGGGTTCAAAATATTAACAGCGTGCGTCAAATCTGGTCTAACCACCATAACAAAATCAAATATTACTTACGTTACCATCATGCTTGGTCAAAATGTTTTGTAATGTCATATGTGATATTTCTACCTACATAAATGTTTTCTGGCAGATTTAAATAAAGTCTATATTATTTTTAAACCTGTTTTGATTCATAGTCCACAATCACAGAATGTTTAGCAGGCTGAATATTACATTCTAATAATAAATAGAAAACATTAAAACATAGTCATGCAGGGATATGAACACCGTTAATTTGTTAATGTACAGAATATCAGAAGCATTGATTCAAGTACAAATATCGCAGATTATATTACCAAACATATTTGACAATCAAAGCATGATCACAACAATCCACATTTTGTGTTATTAATGCGTGAAACTGGTACCTAAACAAGGTGTAGCTCCTCATCTGAATGCAAGTGCTCCTACAGCAGGAATACAAATTCTGTATTCCTACAAAATACAACATCTGTCAAGACACCAACAGGTATTTTTTGTTGTTGAAATTCTCATTAAAAAGGTTTGTCCTTTTTGTGCTGAGCTTTTTAAAAAAGCATAATGATTTGAACAACATTTCATTAAAGCAAACTAATTGTCCGGTCATATTAATAAAAACTTAAAAATATCTGTCTAGGACAGGGGTCACCAACCTTTTTGAAACCAAGAGCTACTTCTTGGGTACTGATTAATGCGAAGCGCTACCAGTTTGATACACACTTAAATAAATTGCCAGAAATCGCCAATTTGCTCAATTTACCTTTAACTCTATGTTATTATTAATAATTAATGATATTTACACTTAATTGAACGGTTTAAAAGAGGAGAAAACACGAAAAAAAATGACAATTAAATTTTGAAACATAGTTTATCTTCAATTTCGACTCTTTAAAATTCAAAATTCAACCGAAAAAAAGAAGAGAAAAACTTAAAAAAATAATTTATGGAACATCATTAGTAATTTTTCCTGATTAAGATAATTTTAGAATTTTGATTAAATAGGTTAAAATCCAATCTACGCTTTGTTAGAATATATAACAAATTGGACCAAGCTATATTTCTAACAAAGACAAATCATTATTTCTTCTAGATTTTCCAGAACAAAATTTTTAAAAGAAATTCAAAAGACTTTGAAATAAGATTTAAATTTGATTCTACAGATTTTCTAGATTTGCCAGAATCATTTTTTTGAATTTTAATCATAATAGGTTTGAAGAAATATTTCACAAATATTCTTCGTCGAAAAAACAGAAGCTAAAATGAAGAATTAAATTAAAATTTATTTATTATTCTTTACAATAAAAAAAATACATTTACTTGAACATTGATTTAAATTGTCAGGAAAGAAGAGGAAGGAATTTAAAAGGTAAAAAGGTATATGTGTTTAAAAATCCTAAAATCATTTTTAAGGTTGTGTTTTTTCTCTAAAATTGTCTTTCTGAAAGTTATAAGAAGCAAAGTAAAACAATTAATGAATTTATTTAAACAAGTGAAGACCAAGTCTTTAAAATATTTTCTTGGATTTTCAAATTCTATTTGAGTTTTGTCTCTCTTAGAATTAAAAATGTCGGGCAAAGCGAGACCAGCTTGCTAGTAAATAAATACAATTTAAAAAATAGAGGCAGCTCACTGGTAAGTGCTGCTATTTGAGCTATTTTTAGAACAGGCCGGCGGGCTACTCATCTGGTCCTTACGGGCTACCTGGTGCCCGCGGGCACCGCGTTGGTGACCCCTGGTCTAGGGTATAGAGGTGTTAAAAAAAACACTTTTCGAATTAACTGCGATCCTTATTTGTATTGATTCTTAATTAATTAAAAAATTAAATCAAATCAAAAAATCGATTTAAACATTTTTTTTTCTTTTTAAAATCTGTCCTGTTCAGCCACTCAGGCAAATCATATTGTTGATATAGATTTCCATATCGGCTGTACAGATTTACTTGATACTTCTCTTGTTGCCTTATTTGACTTTATTCATTGTTTTATTAAACAGATTCAGTTTTCTTTTAAGTAATAATAGCAATCGATCAGAGCTGTTTTTTCTATTTTATAGAGGAATGTAGTTAAATCGTAGAACTGGCACCCGATGTTATTAAAAAAAAGTACTGATTTTGAATCGAGACTCGTTTTGAATCGAGAATTGATTCTGAATCGAATCGTTACCCCAAGAATAGAATAATGAATCATGTGTTGGTCAAAGATTCACAGCCCTCTTTATTGATAAGAGCAAACATATGTTGTGGGAATTGTGTTGGAGCGTTTTGTCTATTTGTTTATCTAATGCCCAAGTATCAAAGTCAAGGCCCGCGGGCCAGATCCGGCCCGCAAATTAATTTTCTATTGTTATGTATGCTGGAAGGAGTTGACGGCACAGACACAAGGGGGCGATGTTGCTCTATGTATTTATTATATATCTTAATAAAGATATATAATAACAAACAATACTAAGAATATAAACTAAACAAGAGAATGGAGTGTGACTAACTAAAACGATATCTATCCGCGAATCGCGATTCATTTTGAGTTAACTATGAACAATGCGATTAATCGTGATGAAATATTTGAATCGTTTGATTAATAATTATTATTGTAGGACATTTTATTTTGACCCCCTGGTCGACATAAAGGGGTTCCACTGTGTATATACAGTATAGTGCAACAGCCAAAGTACCCCTATGTGTTCACTATTGCAGGGGTTTTTCAAAGAGCGAGGCCCACCCTCACTTAGAGGCGCCAGAAGACTTCTGGGGATGCGCAGCAGCTTGAGAAAAATAAAGAAAAAACAAAAAAATGACTCAGGAGTTTTCAACGTCTCACCTTGTCAAATGGGATTTCAGTGACAAGTATGTCAAAAGTCACATTGAGTTTCAGACCCTACAGTGAGAGAGTAAACAAAGTGTGAACAAAAACTGTATTCTATTCTGGATTATTCTCTGAGAGAAAGTTGTGGGACAATTACAAAAAAACAAAACAATGTCTATTATTGTTGTGCTGTGATTTCAATTTACAATTCTAGGTTAGAGAGCAATACAAAATGACAATATATCAATGTGGCAAACATTTTGTGATGATTTTTCCTGAATAATATCAACCTCCAGTGGTACATAGTCTGTGTAGCCTACAGTTAGGCCACAACTTTGAATGAAAGTGCATTTTCAAATGTTGACTGGGTATTTTTCAGCTCCCGTTTTCATATACACAGTACAGGCCAAAAGTTTGGACACACCTTCTCCTCATTCAATGCGTTTTCTTTATTTTCATGACTATTTACATTGTAGATTGTCACTGAAGGCATCAAAACTATGACTGAACACACGTGGGGTTATGTACTTCACAAAAAAAGGTGAACTAACCGAAAACCTGTTTGATATTCCAGTTTCTTCAAAATAGCCACCTTTTGCTCTGATTACGGCTTTGCACACTCTTGGCATTCTCTCTATGAGCTTCAAGAAATGGTTTTCACTTCACAGGTGTCATAGTTTTGAAGCCTTCAGTGACAATCTACAATGTAAATAGTCATGAAAATAAAGAAAACGCATTGGAATGAAAAGGTGTGTCCAAACTTTTGGCTTCCCTTTCCCCTCATCTCTCTCCACTCCTCGCTGTCTTCGCCAACAAGTCTTCAACAAAGGTATTTGTCCTTTATACGTCTTTCACATTGTTTTCTGCATGTTAAACAACAAGTATTCTCTATAAAATGTGTTTTTTTTTGTTTCCGTCACAGATTAATTGTATTTAGAACTATTAATATGGGAAACATTGGTTAGGTTTTTGTACGGTTCGGTCTTTGTTGGACTTTCTGAAACAGATTACGAACAAAAATCCAAGTACTTACATATAAATCAGTGGTTCTCAACTTTTTTCAACAAGTACCACCTCAGAAAACTCTCTAAGTACCACCATAATGACCAACATTAAAATGGAAGCGTAGCAAACCTAAATAAATATTCATTAAAAACAAGGCAGAGGTTTTATTTAACAACCATATTTGATATTGTGGCCAGTTTGAACAGTAACACTGTGTTTGAGGATTTAATGACGTAGTTCTTTGGCGTACCACTAGAGGGAGCCTGCAGTTTGAGAATAACTGATTTAGATCATTATATTCCTATATTGAGCCTTGTTCTAGCTAAAAAATACCCATTCACAGTATAAAAACGCACTTTAACTCAAACCGTGGGTTAAGACTGGAACCCGGCTTGCAGAAGAACCTCATCCAATTGGTGCACCGAGTTTGTTTTGTGTATGCTTGTTTTCTCCCTGAGTTGCCAGGAGAGGACTCGTACTGTGCATTATATCATCTAGAATAGCTTTCAATTGCATGTCGTTGCTGTTTGCACAAGTACTACTGTACGAGGGCGTGACTTTGAATCTCAACCAATGGTTTCCTGAGGGTTAAAGGTCAACATTTTTGTAGGCTTCACATGTGGCGGAATGGAATATCATAACACACAGAGTATAAAGTCAAAGCCAGGTAGAAATAATGTAGAGGGGAAATAAAGCATATTGCATTATTAGGCTTATTGTACTGGGAGTGTCCTTAATGGAATACTACTTTACTGTATAAAGTCATCCTTTATAGCAGGCCTGGGCAATTATTTTTGACTTGGGGGGGCCAAATTTAGAGAAAAAAATGTATCCATGTACACTACCGTTCAAAAGTTTGGGGTCACATTGAAATGTCCTTATTTTTGAAGGAAAAGCACTGTACTTTTCAATGAAGATAACTTGAAACTAGTCTTAACTTGAAAGAAATACACTCTATACATTGCTAATGTGGTAAATGACTATTCTAGCTGCAAATGTCTGCTTTTTGGTGCAATATCTACATAGGTGTATAGAGGCCCATTTCCAGCAACTATCACTCCAGTGTTCTAACGGTACAATGTGTTTGCTCATTGGCTCAGAAGGCTAATTGATGATTAGAAAACCCTTGTGCAATCATGTTCACACATCTGAAAGCAGTTTAGCTCGTTACAGAAGCTACAAAACTGACCTTCCTTTGAGCAGATTGAGTTTCTGGAGCATCACATTTGTGGGGTCAATTAAACGCTCAAAATGGCCAGAAAAAGAGAACTTTCATCTGAAACTCGACAGTCTATTCTTGTTCTTAGAAATGAAGGCTATTACACAAAATTGTTTGGGTGACCCCAAACTTTTGAACGGTAGTGTATATCTATCATAGATAGATAGATAGATACATAGATAGATAGATAGATAGATAGATAGATAGATAGATAGATAGATAGATAGATAGATATACCGGCCTCCAGCAATTTTTTTTCTCTAAATTTGCCCCACCTCTCCCGAGTCAAAATAATTGCCCAGGCCTGTAGTATATCATGCAAAAGCGCAGATTACAACCATTGAAATACTTTGTATAGTTCAAGACTAAAGGTCATTATAAAACATCACTGCACATCAAAATGGCAGCTACACTTTCCATCTTAAAGATCTAAAAAAAATTATTTGGGAATGTCCGGCGGGCCAGATTGAAAAGCTTAACGTCCCCCGGGCCTTAATTTGCCCAGGTCTGCTTTATATGTTTATTAAAGGCCTACTGAAAGCCACTACTAGCGACCACACAGTCTGATAGTTTATATATCAATGATGAAATCTTAACATTGCAACACATGCCAATACGGCCGGGTTAACTTATAAAGTGACATTTTAAATTTCCCGGGAAACTTCCGCTTGAAAACGTCTATGTATGATGACGTATGCGCGTGACGTCGATGGTTGAAACGGAAGTATTCGGACACATTGTATCTCAATACAAACAGCTCTGTTTTCATCGCAAAATTCCACAGTATTCTGGACATCTGTGTTGGTGAATCTTTTGCAATTTGTTTAATGAACAATGGAGACTGCAAAGAAGAAAGTTGTAGGTGCGATCGGTGTCTTAGCGGCGGACTACAGCAACACAATCAGGAGGTTGTGTTGTGTTTGAGCTGGATAGCAGACGCACTACCGTGAGTACAGCTTTGGCTTCCAAACATTTGACCGCTTGCCCGTACGTGCGTGTCGCTATGTGCATGTCACGTACGTAACTTTGGGGAAATATATGTTTCTTGCCGACTCTGATGGCGGCCGGGGTGTCGTCGAAAGCTACAACGCTTGCAGCCGCCGCCGCTCCGTAGTTAGCTTCAATTGTTAAGCTTCGCCAAGCTGGAAATTATTAACCGTGTATTTTATATGTTCATGGTTTAATAGTATTGTTGATCTTCTGTCTATCCTTCCGGTCAGGGTTTTTTAAATTTTGTTTCTATCTGCATTTGAGCCCGATGCTATCACGTTAGCTCCGTAGCTAAAGTGCGTCAACGATGTATTGTCGTGGAGATAAAAGTCACTGTGAATGTCCATTTCGCGTTCTCGACTCTGATTTTCAAGAGGATATAGTATCCGAGGTGGTTTAAAATACAAATCCGTGATCCACATTAGAAAAAGGAGAGTGTGTGGAATCCAATGAGACCTTGTACCTAAGTTACGGTCAGAGCGAAAAAAGATACACCCTGCAATGCCTCTCTAGTCCTTCACTCTAACGTTCCTCATCCACGAATCTTTCATCCTCGCTCAAATTAATGGGGTAATCGTCACTTTCTCGGTCCGAATCTCTCTCGCTCCATTGTAAACAACGGGGAAATGTGAGGAATCCTTCCTCCTGTGACGTCACGCTACTTCCGGTATAGGCAAGGCTTTTTTTTTAATCAGCGACCAAAAGTTGCGAACTTTATCGTCGTTGTTCTATACTAAATCCTTTCAGCAAAAATATGGCAATATCTCAAAATGATCAAGTATGACACATAGAATGGATCTGCTATCCCCGTTTAAATAAAAAAAAATCATTTCAGTAGGCCTTTAAAGCATGGCTATCCCCATATTTTCCTCATATCTTCCAAATGTAATACTTGAATATTCAGGCCTGGCTTTGATGAATGGGTACTATGTGTTGGTAACAGTGCAGGATGGCAAACCTAAACCTTAGTCTTGTTTTCAACTGAGAAAAATCAAGCATACACTGACTTCAAGACAAGACATAGAGGACGTGTGATGAGGGTTCGGCATCTCAAGACGTAACAAAACAAGAAATGCACAACAAAACATTTACAAATGTTTGATTGTGTCTTGTAGTAATTCATTTTGGCAGAATTGAAGGGAATGACACCTAAGTTTCCTCATTGGATTTACTCCTTTCATTAGGTATTCCATAAATGTCCATTTTACTCCAAATCTCCCGCTGGAATCGAAGCACAGGTAACTCACATGTCCATGGATAATTGCATTCGGAAAATATTTATATATATATAAATTGGCAGCAAATTCCCTCAGTCCCGCGTCACCACACTGTGGTGGAGGTCTGCCTCTTCTCTGGACAGTAGCAAAAGAGTCTGTACGCCAAAGGACATGCATAATCTCATATTGCAAGATGGAAAGCTCCTTTAAATGTTTGGTGAAATCAAATATTTAGATAAAATGTGTATAGCACAAATTTTCCCACCCTGTTTTTTTTTTTGTTGTTGTTGTTTTTTTTTAAAATTCTTTGTAGGCACACATTTCCTCATCTACAGTGTTGTGTCTAAAGTGATGTGCTGGCAAAAAAAAAAAAAAAAGTCTGTAATTAGTATAAGAAAACGAGAAATACAAGTCCTAGTCCTGACTCACACGGTGTGTCCCGTTCACTCTCCGTCCACATCCTGCGGGGACACGGGCCACTCCGGCTCCTCCACCGCCTCCTCGGGGTCCTCCCCTTCCACCAGCTCCTCTCTGCTGCCCGGCTCCTCTTCCTCCTCATGGATAGCCAAAATGGGCTCTGCTACATTGTTCACGTGGACTGACTCAGTTCCTTGGCCCTGCTTCTGTGCCTCCTCGGCGATCACTTTCTTCCACATCTCATGGTTCTCCAGCAGATGATGGGTGATCTGGCAGAATACTTTCCTCCTTTTCTTGGGAGCTGCTTTCTCTAAAGGGCAAATCAAATACAGCACACATTTAAAGGCCTACTGAAAGCCACTACTACCGACCACTCAGTCTGATAGTTTATATATCAATGATGAAATCTTAACATTGCAACACATGCCAATACGGCCGGGTTAGATTAGTAAAGTGCAATTTTAAATTTCCCGCGAAATATCCTGCTGAAAACGTCGCAATATGATGACGTTTCCGCGTGACGTCACGGATTGTAGCGGACATATTGGGACAGCATTGTGGCCAGCTATTAAGTCGTCTGTTTTCATCGCAAAATTCCACAGTATTCTGGACATCTGTGTTGGTGAATCTTTTGCAATTTGTTCAATGAACAATGGAGACAGCAAAGAAGAAAGCTGTAGGTGGGAAACGGTGTATTAGCGGCCGGCTGCAGCAACACAAACACGTAGCCGGTGTTTCATTGTTTACATTCCCGAACGATGACAGTCAAGCTTTACCATTGGCCTGGGACAACAGAGACTCTTACCAGGAGGACTTTGAGTTGGATACGCGCTACCATGAGTACGCAGCTGGGGCTTCCAAACATTTGATCGCTTGCCCGTACGTGCGTGCTGCTATGTGCATGTCACGTATGTAACTTTGGGGAAATATATGTGCTGTATGAACTTTGGGGAGGTGAACGGTACTTTGGGCTGTGGGATTGAGTGTGTTGTGCGGGTGTTTGATTTGTATTGGCGGGTTATATGGACGGGAGGGGGGAGGTGTTTGTTATGCGGGATTAATTTGTGGCATATTAAATATAAGCCTGGTTGTGTTGTGGCTAATAGAGTATATATATGTCTTGTGTTTATTTACTGTTTTAGTCATTCCCAGCTGAATATCAGATCCCACCCGCCTCTCACAGCATCTTCCCTATCTGAATCGCTTTCACTGCCCTCTAGTCCAGGGGTCACCAACCTTTTTGAAACCAAGAGCTACTTCTTGGGTAGTGATTAATGCGAAGGGCTACCAGTTTGATACACACTTAAATAAATTGCCAGAAATCGCCAATTTGCCCAATTTACCTTTAACTCTATGTTATTGTTAATAATTAATGATATTTACACTTAATTGAACGGTTTAAAAGAGGAGAAAACACGAAAAAAATTACAATTAAATTTTGAAACATAGTTTGTCTTCAATTTCGACTCTTTAAAATTATAAATTCAACCGAAAAAAAGAAGAGAAAAACTTAAAAAAATAATTTATGGAACATCATTAGTAATTTTTCCTGATTAAGATTAATTTTAGAATTTTGATGACATGTTTTAAATAGGTTAAAATCCAATCTACACTTTGTTAGAGTACAGGTATATAGCAAATTGGACCAAGCTATATTTCTAACAAAGACATGATTATTTTTTCTAGATTTTCCAGAACAAAAATTAAAAAAAAAATTCAAAAGACTTTGAAATAAGATTTAAATTTGATTCTACAGATTTTCTAGATTTGCCAGAATAATTTTTTTGAATTTTAATCATAATAAGTTTGAATAAATATTTCACGAATATTCTTCGTCGGAAAAATAGAAGCTAACATGAAGAATTAAATTAAAATCTATTTATTATTCTTTACAAAAACAAAACAAAAAATACTTGAACATTGATTTAAATTGTCAGGAAAGAAAAGGAAGGAATTTAAAAGGTAAAAAGGTATATGTGTTTAAAAATCCTAAAATCATTTTTAAGGTTGTATTTTTTCTCTAAAATTGTCTTTCTGAAAGTTATAAGAAGCAAAGTAAAAAAATGAATGAATTTATTTAAACAAGTGAAGACCAAGTATTTAAAATATTTTCTTGGATTTTCAAATTCTATTTGAGTTTTGTCTCTCTTAGAATTAAAAATGTCGGGCAAAGCGAGACCAGCTTGCTAGTAAATAAATACAATTTAAAAAATAGAGGCAGCTCACTGGTAAGTGCTGCTATTTGAGCTATTTTTAGAACAGGCCAGCGGGCTACTCATCTGGTCCTTACGGGCTACCTGGTGCCCGCGGGCACCGCGTTGGTGACACCTGCTCTAGTCCTTCACTCTCACTTTCCTCATCCACGAATCTTTCATCCTCGCTCAAATTAATGGGGAAATCGTCGCTTTCTCGGCCCGAATCGCTCTCGCTGCTGGTGGCCATGATTGTAAACAATGTGCAGATGCGAGGAGCTCCACAACCTGTGACGTCACGCTACTTCCGGTACAGGCAAGGCTTTTTTATCAGCGACCAAAAGTTGCGAACTTTATCATCGATGTTCTCTACTAAATGCTTTCAGCAAAAATATGGCAATATCGCGAAATGATCAAGTAAAACACATAGAATGGATCTGCTATCCCCGTTTAAATAAGAACATCGCATTTCAGTAGGCCTTCAAATGCGTGGTTATTCGACGGAAGTTGATCAACAAAACAATCAGGAAAGGGTTAACATCACATGTCGCTGACATTGAGAAAAAAAAAAGGCCCAACTTCATCAAAATAAAGAAAAAGATCTAAAGTGCCGTTACAAATTCCTGCCACCTAGGAACCGATACGTTCTGGTGTATGTCTGGACCCCGGGATGCAGAGACGGCAAGCAAGTATATGAAAGAAAATACAGGAAAAATATGCACTCTCCAAAAAACGTAATCAAATAAAAATAAAGAGGTGCACCATATTTTCCGGACCAGAGGGCACACTGAATTATAAGGCGCACTGCCGATGAATGGTCCATTTTTAAAAATATTTTTCATTGTGGAGGGGGGCGTGGCCTGCGGACCTGCAGCGAAGCAGGATGTGCCAGGACCGGTTTCGAGATCAGCGCCAGGTGCGTGGATGGCCCACCTGGGCCTGGTTATCTAATCACCTGTCGCTCTGTTAAAGGCGGCAGCCGGGGGGAGAGAGGGGGTGGAGCTGGAGCGAGAGCGAGAGAGAGACAGCCACGAACAAACACTTGCTGAAAAGCACAACCGAGAGACTTTATTGCAAAATAAAACAAGTGTTGTAACCCGGAAACTGAACTGTCATGTCAGTGCTTGGTGGTCCGAGGAACCCAGAGGAGAGAAACCTCCACATTCATGTATAAGGCGCATTAAAGGAGTCATATTATTACTATTTTTTTCTAAATGTAAAAGACTTCCTTGTGGTCTACATAACATGTAATGGTGGTTCTTTGGTCAAAATGTTGCATAAATGATGTTTTACAGATCATCTTCAAGTCGCTTTTTGAGCGTCTTTTTCTTCAGGATGCGCCGTTTTGTGGGCGGTCTTATTTACGTGGCTCACCTTCGACAGCGTCTTCTCCCCGTCATCTTTGTTGTAGCGGTGTAGCGTGCAAGGACGGGAGTGGAAGAAGTGTCAAAAGATGGAGCTAACTGTTTTAATGACATTCAGACTTTACTTCAATCAATAACGGAGCAGCATCTCCTCATCCGTGGCTCACTAGTGCAACAACAACGCCGGAAATGTGTCCCGTGAAAAACTGTCCGACCGGAACTCTCTAATAACTAAAGTTCCTTGGGTGAATAATGTAAACTCACTACACCGGTATGTTTTAGCGCTTTTATGGCGAGTTTACTGACAGATATAAGTAAGAACTTTACACTACTTTATATTAGAAATGGCAACAGCGGAGGATGAATGTCCCATAACAAGAAGATAGAGAAAAAGAAGAAGCTTATCGACTACGGTGTCGGCACGAAATACAATTGCGGACGCGCACACATTTTCAGGACTTATGCAGATCCCAAATACACATCAGCAGGTACCAGAAGGTAAGAAAAGTTTGTTTTGCATAATATCGTGAAACAAAACGCCAGATAATATGTCTGCTAATAGGTGCCATTTTGCGGTCCTTATACACACACCATAATAATACTCGTATGTTTATTGTGCCGACAATCCATAAAGCGGTGCGGCTTCATAGCTTACCGAAGTCGTACTAAAAACATTTTGACAGATTTTTGAGCGCCGCGTGTAATGTTCTATATTCTCAATGGAACATTTAAAGTTGTGGTGTTGTTTACTGCCATCATATTGCAGTCTACATATATCTCTTATGTATGACTGCCATCTACCGGTCACACTTATCATTACACCATGTACCAAATAAAATTGCTTCAAGGTTGGTAAGCCCAACCAGAATTATGCCGTACCGGGTTATAAGGGGCACTGTCGATTTTTGAGAAAATTAAAGGATTTTTAGTGCGCCTTATAGTCCCAAAATGACGGTATATGAAAGAAAATACAGGAAAAACACACACTCTCCAAAAAACATAAGAAAATAAAAATAAAGAGGTGCACGGCAAAAAGTGTATCTTAAAGAAAAAGTCAGGCCAGCAACACTCATGTCCTTCTAATAATTTTAATACAAACTGAGCAGGCGCTACCAAACACAGACCGGTTTCGAAAATGTCTTCGTCAGTGTGCAATTTTCAACAGGAAGTGATGCACTTAAATAGTCACAGCTGTGGTCAATCAGTTGACATAATAAATCACCAACAACTTCAAAAATGAAAGTGCCCAAATAATAGACGGAATGGAAAATTGTACAAAATAAATCAAAGACTCAGTAGAGTACCATAGGAAACTAAAGCAATTATTTTGTATTGTATTTTTTTATTGCTTTATTTTTGTATTGCTTTTTTTATTGCTTTATCTATTTTTACAGTATCATATGAAAATATATAAAGCAATAAAAAAACAAAGCAATAACAAGTAAAATAAAATAAAAAATGAAGCGACAATTGCTTTATTTATTTTTCTATGATACTGTTTTTTTTTACAGTATCGTAGGAAAATAACTAAAGCAATAAAAATAAAGCAAAAAATAAACAATAAAAAAACTTTAAAAAAAAAACTGAGTCTTTGATTTATTTTGTACAATTTTCCATTCTGTCTTATTTGTACACTTTCATTTTAGAAGTTGTTCGTCATTTATTATGTCAATTGATTGACCACAGCTGTGACTAATAAAACACATTGCTTTTTTTATTGCTTTATTTTATTGCTTTTTTATTGCTTTATTTTATTGTTTTTTTTAATTGCTTTATGTATTTTTACAGTATCATAGGAAAATTAATAAAGCAATCAAAAAAGCAATAAAAAAAATACATTAAAAAAATACATTAAATAAATGCTTAATTTATTTTCCTATGATACTGTGCCCAGTCTTTTATTTTGTACACTTTTCCTTTCTGTCTATTATTTCTGCACTTTAATTTTTGAAGTTGTTCGTGATTTATAATGTCAATTGATTGACCACAGCTGTGACTATTTAAGTGCATCACTTCCTGTTGAAAATTGCACACTGACGAAGACATTTTCGAAACCGGTCTGTGTTTGGTAGCGTCTGCGCAGTTTGTATTAAAATTATTAGAAGGACTCGGGTGTTGCTTGGATATTTTTTTTTTTAAGTACATGAAAGAAGCCCTTTTTATTAGGGCAAACACAGGTAACACAACCAACTGTTCTTACCTTCTGATACCTGCTGATGTGTATTTGAGATCTGCATAAGTCCTGAAAATTTGCGCGGGTCCGCCACTGTAGTCCATGACGATACAGTAGTCGATAATATTCTTTTTTTTCTTAATCTTCTTGTTATGGGACATTCACCTTCTGCTGTTGCCATTTCTAATATAAAGTAGTGTAAAGTTCGAACTTATATCTTGCTATGGCAGAGCTAAAAACTACCGGTGCAGTGAGTTTACATTATTCACCCAAGGAACTTTAATTATTAGACGGTTTTTCAGGGGACACATTTCTAGCGTTGTTGTTGTACTAGTGAGCCACGGATGAGGAGATGCTGCTCCGTTATTGATTGAAGTAAAGTTAGCTCCATCTTTTGACACTTCTTCCACTCCCGACCTTGCATGCTACACCGCTACAACAAAGATGACGGGGAGAAGACGACGCTGTCGAAGGTAAATAAGACCGCCCGCAAAACGGCGCATCCTGAAGCGACTGTCAGAAAGCGACTTAAAGATGATCTGTAAAACATCATCTATGCAACATTTTGACCAAAGAACCACCATTACATGTTGTGTAGACCAGTGGTCCCCAACCTTTTTGTACTTGCGGACCGGTCAACGCTTGAAAATTTGTCTCACGGACCGGGGGGTGGGGGGGTTGTAGTAAAAAATTTATTTATTTATTTATTTATTTTGTCATAAAGAAATACAATCATGTGTGCTTACAGACTGTATCCCTGCAGACTGTATTGATTTATATTGATATATAATGTATATAGTGTGTTTTTTATGTTGATATAATTAAAAAAAAATATATATATATATATTTTTTTTTTAAAATTTTTTTTTACATTTATTGTGCGGCCGCGGCCTGGTACCAATCGGTCCACGGACCGGTACCGTGCCGCGGCCCGGTGGTTGGGGACAACTGGTGTAGACCACAAGGAAGTGTTTTACATTTAGAAAATCATAATATGGCCACTTTAATGCGCCTTATAATCCGGTGCACCTTTTGTATGAAAATAGACCTGAATAGACCCGCTCATCGGCAGTGCGTCCTGGGGATGGCGTGGCGCTGGTTGGGAGAGTGGCCGTACCAGCAACCTAAGCGTTCCTGGTTCAATCCCCACCTTCTACCAACCTAGTCACGTCCGTTGTGTCCTTGAGCAAGACACTTCACCCTTGCTCCTGATGGGTCGTGGTTAGGGCCTTGCATGGCAGCTCCCGCCATCAGTGTGTGAATGTGTGTGTGAATGGGTGAAGTGAAGTGAATTTATATTTATATAGCGCTTTTCTCTAGTGACTCAAAGCGCTTTACATAGTGAAACCCAATATCTAAGTTACGTTTAACCCAGTGTGGGTGGCACTGGGAGCAGGTGGGTAAAGTGTCTTGCCCAAGGACACAACGGCAGTGACTCGTATGGCGTAAGCGGGAATCGAACCTGGAACCCTCGAGTTGCTGGCACAACCACTCAACCAACCGAGGTACACTACCGTTCAAAAGTTTGGGGTCACCCAAACAATTTTGTGGAATATCCTTCATTTCTAAGAACAAGAATAGACTGTCGAGTTTCAGATGAAAGTTCTCTTTTTCTGGCCATTTTGAGCGTTGAATTGACCCCACAAATGTGATGCTCCAGAAACTCAATCTGCTCAAAGGAAGGTCAGTTTTGTAGCTTCTGTAACGAGCTAAAGTGTTTTCAGATGTGTGAACATGATTGCACAAGGGTTTTCTAATCATCAATTAGCCTTCTGAGCCAATGAGCAAACACATTGTACCATTAGAACACTGGAGTGATAGTTTCTGGAAATGGGCCTCTATACACCTATGTAGATATTGCACCAAAAAGCAGACATTTGCAGCTAGAATAGTCATTTACCACATTAGCAATGTATAGAGTGTATTTCTTTCAAGTTAAGACTAGTTTAAAGTTATCTTCATTGAAAAGTACAGTGCTTTTCCTTCAAAAATAGGGACATTTCAATGTTACCCCAAACTTTTGAACGGTAGTACATACCGCCCCATGGGTGAATGTGGAAATAGTGTCAAAGCGCTATGAGTACCTCGAAGGTAGAAAAGCGCTATACAAGTATAACCCATTCACCATAATCCGGTGCGCCCTATGGTCCGGGAAATACGGTACTTTTTAAAAGTAGTTTTCCAAACACTACCTCAAAACTAGCATACCACGTTGCATCCAACATATTGGTAAACAGTACGAATGTAGACAAAGATCATTAAACAAGTTCTATGCAGTCAGAATACAATGACATACGTGATGACTCTGAGCTGGTGGACGTGTCTTCCTCCTCCTCCTCCTCCTCCTCCTCCTCATTCTCTGTGCTTTCAGGCTCCTCGGCATCCGTGGTGGGTTCCACCCATCGTCCCGGCATGAGGCAAGCAGAGTCGTAAGAGTTGCACAGAGGTCCCACAATGTGTGTGATGAACGACTCCTGCAGTTTGGCCAACTGTGGTGCGGCTCGGTCCATGAAGGGGCTGACGGGAAGACCCAAACTGGACTCTTCATCGCCCTACAGGTAGCATAGCCATCATCGGTGCAAAGGTATTACCAGTAGAAATATCCAGCATTCTGTGCTTATCTAGAATGATCAAGGACAAACCTCTCACCTGTTCATAGAACTCATTGACAATGCCGTCTGTCCATTGTAAATGCAGGTCTTTACACTTTAGGGGCCCGTTTATGTCAGCCAGCTTGATGCACATCTGGCAGACCAGCAACCTGTCATTCTCATTGGACCAATCAATACCTGTAGATGGATCATCTCCCACCTCGGAAATTAACAACAAAAATCTCCTAAATGCACGTTAGGATACGCAAACAATGTGTTTGAAAACAACTACCTTAGCATTGAACTCTGCAAGGAAATCAAAGTGCTTCTTCAAATCGGTGGCCAGGATGGCCTCGATGACCAGGAAACGGAAACGCTTGAACTCCACGTGGTCCAAGTTGGCGAGGAAGTTGAACTCCGGTCGGGACAGGAAGAGATTCCAGGCGGAGGCAGCGTGGTGGTTTTCTAGAACTGAACGGTCGTTGTAGAGCACCGCCTGCACACACAAGCACATTTACACTTTGTGAGACGTCTGAACAAACACACTTTGTTGCTACTCTTGCGACAACTACAGTATAATTAGCTTATAGCAGAGGTGTCAAAGTGGTTTTTCACTTATGTTTGGCCCCAGAGGGCCTCTTCTAACAGTGAATACTATTATTACACAATTTTTTAATGCATTCTATTATTAGATGGGGTTTTTTTTAACTACAATGTAAAAAAATTATGGTAAATTGCAATAATTTCGCCTCAAAATGTAGTGTATATTACTGTAAATAGAAAAACAGTACTGCTGTTTTTATGGTAAAAAAGGCAGCTCAGTTGCCAGAATTTTACTGTAAAATGTAATTTTTTTTTTTTACTGTAAATAAAAAAAAAGCACTTTGTTGCTATTCTTGCAAATAAAAAGTGACAACTATAATTAGCTTATAGCAGAGGTGTCAAAGTGGTTTTCACTGAGGGCCACATCGCAGTTATGTTTGCTTCTAACAGTGGATACTATTATTATACAATTTTATAATGCATTTTATTAGTAGATTAAAAAAAAAAAAAGTACAAAAATTATGGTAAATTGCAATAATTTCACCTCAAAATGTAGTGTATATTACTGTAAATAGAAAAACAGTACTGCTGTTTTTATTGTTAAAAAGACAGCTAAGTTGCCAGAATTTTACTGTAAAATTTAATTATTTTTTTTTACTGTAAATAAAAAAAAATTGCACTTTGTTGCTATTCTTGCAGATAAAAAGTGACAACTATAATTAGCTTATAGCAGAGGTGTCAAAGTGGTTTTCACTGAGGGCCACATCGCAGTTATGTTTGGCCCCATAGGGCCGCGTCTAACAGTGGATACTATTATTATGCAATTTTGTAATGCATTTTATTAGTAGATTTAAAAAAAAAAAAAAAAGGAAAAAAATTATGGTAAATTGCAATAATTTCACCTCAAAATGTAGTGTATATTACTGTAAATGGAAAAAACAGTACTGATGTTTTTATGGTAAAAAAAAAAGGCAGCTTAGTTGCCAGAATTTTACTGTAAAATATACATTTGTTTTTTTACTGTAAATAAAAAAAATTGCACTTTGTTGCTATTCTTGCAGATAAAAAGTGACAACTATAATTAGCTTATAGCAGAGGTGTCAAAGTGGTTTTCACTGAGGGCCACATCGCAGTTATGTTTGGCCCCAGAGGGCCGCGTCTAACAGTGAATACTATTATTATACAATTTTTTAATGCATTTTATGAGTAGATTTAAATGAAAAAAAAGTAAAAATAATTATGGTAAGTTGCAATAATTTCACCTCAAAATGTAGTGTATATTACTGTAAATGGAAAAAACAGTACTGCTGCTTTTATGGTAAAAAAGGCAGCTTAGTTGCCAGAATTTTACTGTAAAATTTACATTTGTTTTTTTACTGTAAATAAAAAAAAAGCCCTTTGTTGCTATTCTTGCAGATATAAAGTGACAACTCTAATTAGCTTATAGCAGAGGTGTCAAAGTGGTTTTCACTGAGGGCCACATCGCAGTTATGTTTGCTTCTAACAGTGGATACTATTATTATACAATTTTTTAATGCATTTTATTAGTAGATTTAAATGAAAAAAAAAGTAAAAATAATATGGTAAGTTGCAATAATTTCACCTCAAAATGTAGTGTATATTACTGTAAATAGAAAAACAGTACTGCTGTTTTTATTGTAACAAAGACAGCTCAGTTGCCAGAATTTTACTGTAACATTTATTTTTTATTTTTTTTACTGTAAATAAAAAAAAAAGCACTTTGTTGCTATTCTTGCAAATAAAAAGTGACAACTATAATTAGCTTATAGCAGAGGTGTCAAAGTGGTTTTCACTGAGGGCCACACCGCAGTTATGTTGGGCCCCAGAGGGCCGCTTCTAACAGTGGATACTATTATTATACAATTTTATAATGCATTTTATTAGTAGATTTAAGTGAAAAAAAAAGTAAAAATAATATGGTAAATTGCAATAATTTCACCTCAAAATGTAGTGTATATGACTGTAAATGGAAAAAACAGTACTGCTGTTTTTATGGTAAAAAAGGCAGCTTAGTTGCCAGATTTTTACTGTAAAATTTACATTTGTTTTTTTTTACTGTAAATAAAAAAAATGCACTTTGTTGCTATTCTTGCAGATAAAAAGTGACAACTATAATTAGCTTATAGCAGAGGTGTCAAAGTGGTTTTCACTGAGGGCCACATCGCAGTTATGTTTGGCCCCATAGGGCCGCGTCTAACAGTGGATACTATTATTATACAATTTTATAATGCATTTTATTAGTAGATTTAAAAAATAAAAAAAAAAGTAAAAAAATTATGGTAAATTGCAATAATTTCACCTCAAAATGTAATGTATATTACTGTAAATGGAAAAAACAGTACTGCTGTTTTTATGGTAAAAAAGGCAGCTTAGTTGCCAGAATTTTACTGTAAAATATACATTTGTTTTTTTACTGTAAATAAAAAAAATTGCACTTTGTTGCTATTCTTGCAGATAAAAAGTGACAACTATAATTAGCTTATAGCAGAGGTGTCAAAGTGGTTTTCACTGAGGGCCACATCGCAGTTATGTTGGGCCCCAGAGCGCCGCTTCTAACAGTGGATACTATTATTATACAATTTTTTAATGCATTTTATGAATAGATTTAAATGAAAAAAAAAGTAAAAATAATTATGGTAAATTGCAATAATTTCACCTCAAAATGTAGTGTATATGACTGTAAATGGAAAAAACAGTACTGCTGCTTTTATGGTAAAAAAGGCAGCTCAGTTGACAGAATTTTACTGTAAAATTTACATTCGTTTTTTTACTGTAAATAAAAATAATTGCACTTTGTTGCTATTCTTGCAGATAAAAAGTGACAACTATAATTAGCTTATAGCAGAGGTGTCAAAGCGGTTTTCACTGAGGGCCACATTGCAGTTATGTTTGGCCCCAGAGGGCTGCTTCTAACAGTGGAAACTATTATTATACAATTTTTTAATGCATTTTATTAGTAGATTTAAATGAAAAAAAAAAGTAAAAATAATATGGTAAATTGCAATAATTTCACCTCAAAATGTAGTGTATATTACTGTAAATGGAAAAAACAGTACTGCTGTTTTTATGGTAAAAAAGGCAGCTCAGTTGACAGAATTTTACTGTAAAATATACATTAGTTTTTTTTACTGTAAATAAAAAAAATGCACGTTGTTGCTATTCTTGCAGATAAAAAGTGACAACTATAATTAGCTTATAGCAGAGGTGTCAAAGTGGTTTTCACTGAGGGCCACATCGCAGTTATGTTTGGCCCCAGAGGGCCGCTTCTAACAGTGGATACTATTATTATACCATTTTTTAATGCATTTTATTAGTAGATTTAAATGAAAAAAAAGTAAAAATAATTATGGTAAATTGCAATAATTTCACCTCAAAATGTAGTGTATATTACTGTAAATGGAAAAAACAGTACTGCTGTTTTTATGATTAAAAAAGGCAGCTCAGTTGCCAAAATTTTACAGTAAAATTTACATTTGTTTTTTTTACTGAAAATTAAAAAAAAGCACTTTGTTGCTATTCTTGGGCCACATCGCAGTTATGTTTGGCCCCAGAGGGCCGCTTCTAACTATTATTATACAATTTTTTATTGCATTTTATTAGTATTTTTTTTTTTAAACTAAAATGTAAAAAAAATATGGTAAATTGCAATAATTTCACCTCAAAATGTAGTGTGTATTACTGAAAATGGAAAAACAGTACTGCTGTTTTTATGGTAAAAAAGACAGCTCAGTTGACAGAATTTTATTGTAAAATGTAATTATTTTTTTTTACTGTAAATAAAAAAAAACCCACTTTGTTGCTACTCTTGCAAATAAAAAGTGACAACTATAATTATCTTATAGCAGAGGTGTGAAAGTGGTTTTCACTGAGGGCCACATCGCAGTTATGTTTGGCCCCAGAGGGTCGCTTCTAACAGTGAAAACTATTATTACACAATTTTTTAATGCATTTTATTAGTAGATTTTAAAAGAAATAAGAAAATGTAAAAAAAATATGGTAAGTTGCAATAATTTCACCTCAAAATGTAGTGTATATTACTGTAAATAGAAAAACAGTACTGCTGCTTTTATGGTAAAAAAAAGGCAGCTCAGTTGCCAGAATTTTACTGTGAAATTTACATTTGTTTTTTACTGTAAATAAAAAAAATTGCACTTTGTTGCTATTCTTGCAGATAAAAAGTGACAACTATAATTAGCTTATAGCAGAGGTGTCAAAGTGGTTTTCACTGAGGGCCACTTCTAACAGTGAATACTATTATTACACAATTTTTTAATGCATTTTATAACTTTGTTTTTTTTAAACTAAAATGTAGTGTATATTACTGTAAATGGAAAAACAGTACTGCTGTTTTTATGGTAAAAAAGGCTACATTTATATACATTTACATTTGTCTTTTACTGTAAAAAAAAAAAAAATGCAATTTTACAGAAACATTTTGGCACCTGAGCTGCCAGTTAGTTGTTGTTTTTTTTTTACGGCAAATCAACAACTGTAGATTTTTCGGTGTAAATGCCAAAACGGCACCACAGTTTATTACAGTAAAAAAAAGTACTGTTTTTTTTCATATAGAGAAAAATGCTGCAAAATCCACAGTAAATTTCACAATTTTACCATGAAATCTGTTGTTACTTTTACATTGCACAATTTGATGGATAACTTGCTTTGAAATCATTATTATTAGTATTTATTTCTATTTAAAAAATGGTTTGAATGTTTGATAATATATTTTTGCATAATTAGACAATATTTAAGTTAACATAATTTGCGATTACATGGAGTACATATATTTTTTTTCTCACAACATAGAAAGAAAGAATACATTTAGTAGGAAAAGTTACAGTACTTCATTGATACATATTAATTCCAGGCTTTCAAGGGCCAAATAAAATGAAGTGGCGGGCCACATGTGGCCCCCGGGCCTTGACTTTGACATCAGTGGCTTATAGAATTCTTTATGTATATTGTATTTTTTGTAGGATGCATTTTATTTTTTCAAGCCGATACCGATAACTTAATTTTTCTTAAGACTGATACCGATAACCGATAACTTATTTATATCTATTTAAAACAAATGTAATTAAACTGTGATTTGTGGAAACCTGGAGCTAAGAAAAAAATCTAACATAAAGTGGATTCGACCAACAGTTCCTGTAGATTAGTCCTAACAAAGGCTGATATTTTGAACAATAGTAAAGGGCTGATCACACTTTTTAACCGGCAAAACCCCCGGGCCTTTCAAAGTGGCCGACTTTTGAATAGCTTCTTAAGCAGCAGTTTTTTTTGTTGCTTGATTCCCCTTAAGGGCGATAGATGGCTGAGTAGCGCTTAAACAGCTGCAGCCGGCCTTCCGTAGCTCCCACTCCCTCCCCTCTGTTGCAAGTTGTGTTGATTCAAGTTTTTTTTCCTTGGCCTCAGTCGGGGTCCCCTCCCTGGATTTTCAGCACAATTCCATTCAAGATCAGACAAACATTACGGAAAAAACATTACAGAATCCTACACAAAAAAATATGGCATTTTTTTGTGTAATTCGTAAATAAAAATAATAATACAATGATTTGCAAATCCTTTTCAACTTATATTTTCTTTTTTTTCTTTTTCATGTTTATTTCGAATATGTAGACAAAACAAAAACAAACACATTTTGCAAAAAACAACAAAAAAGCCATTCAAGAATGAAAAACAAAAACAATAATGATAATAATAATAATAGTAATAATAAAAATAATAAAAAGCAAAAAGAAACAAGAAATGAAAATAAACATTAATGTAAACATATCCGAAAAGGAGTGCGAAGAAGTAAAAACTTATGTACTCCCACCCCTCTTATTACTTACTGTATGTTTAATAATAATAATAATAATAATAATAGTATATAAAAATGTTATGTTATATAAATACATATACATATATAAGTATGTACATATATATATATATATCTACAACATACATTTAACAAGTAACTATGAATGTGACACAACAGCGTGTATACATAGTATACATATACATACACATACAAACCTACTGACTCTTAGTGCAGTTCACTATATCCTGTGAACAATATATTTTTGTACATTCTTTTAAAAACATTGATGCTTGGACTTTGCTTATGTACTTCGCTCAGATTGTTCCACAACTTGACTATTTAATTGAATAGACTGCAAAGACAATATATTTCATGTTCCAACTGAGAAACTTAATATTTATTTGCAAATAATAATTCACTTGGAATTTAATGGCAGCAACACATTGCAAAAAAGTTGTCACAGGGGCATTTTTACCACTGTGTTACATGGCCTTTCCTTTTAACAACACTCAGTAAACATTTGGGAACTGAGGAAACCAGTTTTTGAAGCTTTTCAGGTGGAATTCTATCCCATCCCCTAAATTCCTTGCAATAGCTGGTTGAGAAATGTTGTTCTTAAACAATTTGCTCACGCATTTGTTCACAATTGATTGATTGAGACTTTTATTAGTAGGTTGCACAGTGAAGTACATATTCCGTACAATTGACCACTAAATGGTAACACCCGAATAAGTTTTTCAACTTGTTTAAGTCGGGGTCCACTTAAATTGATTCATGATACAGATATATACTATCAGATATACTATCATCATAATACAGTCATCACACAAGATAATCACATTGAATTATTTACATTATTTACAATCAGGGGTGTGGAGGGGGTGGGGGGTAGGATATGGACATCAAGTAGTGGACATAGAGAGAGAGAGAGAGAGAGAGAGAGAGAGAGAGAGAGAGAGAGAGAGATCAGAAGGCATAAGAAAAAGTATCTGCATTTGATTGTTTACATTTGATTATTAGCAATCCGGGGAGGGTGTTAGTTTAGGGTTGTAACTGCCTGGAGGTGAACTTTTATTGCGGTTTTGAAGGAGGATAGAGATGCCCTTTCTTTTATACCTGTTGGGAGCGCATTCCACATTGATGTGGCATAGAAAGAGAATGAGTTAAGACCTTTGTTAGTTCGGAATCTGGGTTTAACGTGGTTAGTGGAGCTCCCCCTGGTGTTGTGGTTATGGCGGTCATTTACGTTAAGGAAGTAGTTTGACATGTACTTCGGTATCAGGGAGGTGTAGCGGATTTTATAGACCAGGCTCAGTGCAAGTTGTTTAACTCTGTCCTCCACCTTGAGCCAGCCCACTTTAGAGAAGTGGGTAGGGGTGAGGTGGGATCTGGGGTGGAGGTCTAGAAGTAACAAAGTGGTGACCCTTGCCCCGTCCTTGTTCGTGAATGACTGAGCATTTCATGGAGGCTGCTTTTATACCCAATCATGGCACCCACCTGTTCCCAATCAGCCTGTTCACCTGTGGGAGGTTCCAAATAAGTGTTTGATGAGCATTCCTCAACTGTCTCAGTCTTTTTTGCCACTTGTGCCAGCTTTTTTGAAAAATGCTGCGGGCTTCAAATTACAAATGAGCGAATATTTGCAAAAAATAGCAAAGTTTTCCAGTTGGAACATTAAATATGTTGTATTCGCAGTCTATTCAATTGAATATAAGTTGAAAAGGATTCGCAAATCATTGTATTCTGTTTTTATTTACTATTTACACAACGTGCCAACTTCACTGCTTTTGGAGTTTGTGCGTGATTGAACAATTTTTTTCCCATCACTCCACAACATAAATCGAATCCCTTCAAGCCACGCCCCCTATACTTGTGTCCCTCCCATATTTACAATCACAATTTTGTCCCTGCTAAGGTATGTTGACTTGAAATAAAAGTCTACCTGTGGGGCGCTGGTAGCCACAAGGAAGGCGTTAGTCCTCCCAGGATGGTCGTAGTCGTGCATGGCGGCCGCCACGTAGAGCGCCATGAGCTCCAGGGCTGGTATGAGGCCGGACAGGCAGCCATAGCCATCCTCTAACACGCTGTTCGTCTTTGATACCAGGAAGCCCATATGACTGTGAGTTATTCCACTGTCAGAGTCTGCAGACAAAGAAAGTAGGGTGAGGGACAGGGTGCCACACATATTGTGCTTTAAGGTGCACGTACGCACAGAGAAGCGCTCCCCAGATCTACTTGCATGTGGATCAAAGCCAGGGACCTCGTAAGGCACACAAACCGGGGTATGAAAATATGGTCGTGAGCAAACTCTAATCTGGCTGCAATTTCATGCTGTTCAGCACTTCAAATAGTTTCGCTATGTGCAAGGAAGTGCCCTCAGCTTGAACAAGATAAGACATTTACATATAAATTCAAGCTGTCGCACGATAATAATAAAGAAATAAAAAAAATAGATTGAAAAGAAATTATTTTGAATTTGAATTAAACACAATTAATCAGAGGCCCCAATATTTCATACTTGCCAACCTTGGTCGGGGGTGGGGTGTGTGTGTGTGGTTGGGGGCGGGGGGCGTGGTTGGGGGCGTGGTTATTTACAGCTAGAATTCACCAACTCGAGTATTTCATATATATATATATATATATATATATATATATATATATATATATATATATATATATATATATATATATATATATATATATATATATATATATATATATATATATATATATATATATATATGAAATTCTTGACTTTCAGTGAATTCTAGCTATATATATATATATATATATATATATATATATATATATATATATATATATATATATATATATATATATATATTAGAGATGTCCGATAATATCGGCCGATATATGCGTTAAAATGTAATATCGGAAATTATCGGTATCGTTTTTTTTATTATCGGTACCGTTTTTTTAAATTTATTTTATTAAATCAACATAAAAAACACAAGATACACTTACAATTAGTGCACCAACCCCAAAAACCTCCCTCCCCCATTTACACTCATTCACACAAAAGGGTTGTTTCTTTCTGTTATTAATATTCTGCTTCCTACATTATATATCAATATATATCAATACAGTCTGCAAGGGATACAGTCCGTAAGCACACATGATTGTGCGTGCTGCTGCTCCACTAATAGTACTAACCTTTAACAGTTAATTTTACTAATTTTCATTCATTACTAGTTTCTATGTAACTGTTTTTATATTGTTGTACTTTCTTTTTTATTCAAGAAAATGTTTTTAATTTATTTATCTTATTTTACTAATTTTTAAAAAAAAGTACCTTATCTTCACCATACCTGGTTGTCCAAATTAGGCATAATAATGTGTTAATTCCACGACTGCATATATCGGTTGATATCGGTATCGGTTGATATCGGTATCGGTAATTAAAGAGTTGGACAATATCGGAATATCGGCAAAAAGCCATTATCGGACATCCCTAATATATATATATATATATATGTATTTATTTTATTATACATATAAATAAAAGAAATACTTGAATTTCAGTGTTCCGGTGGCTATCCAGTAAATGGCAGTATTGTCCTGTTTAACATCTCCGTTCATGATGAGTATATCATTTCGGCCACCGTGTTCAATGGAGAAGTCTGTTATACAAAATGTACAGGCAACATACATACCCCTCCCCCTTCAAACTGCCCTGGATGAACTGAGATTCCTGTTTCCATTCGTTTTGGAACTGGCAAGCGTATTTCTTCATCCTGCTCGTCGACGGTGTCGCCATGTCTGTAACTTCCTCGTTCTTCTGCTTCGTCTCCTTGTTGTGTGCGCAGTTGTGCACTCTACTCTCTAAAAGCCCTAGATGTTATGACGTCATTGGGCAGACAAGCTGTTTATATCGTGGGAAAGCGGACGTGAGAACAGGCTGTCCCCACTCAGGTCCGCATTGAGCTGGAGGGGGCGTGGCCTCCAGCTCCGGCTGAATACCGGGAGTTTGTCGGGAGAAAATCTCTGCCGGGAGAGGCGCTGAATACCGGGAGTCTCCACGCTAAAAATGGGAGGGTTGGCAAGTATGCAATATTTGGACGCAAAATTTAGAATTTGGATTAAACACCATTACCGTATTTTCCGTACTATAAGGCACACTCAAAATCCTTTCATTTTCTCCAAAATCGACAGTGCCCCTTGTAACCCGGTGCGGCTAATGTACGGACTAATTCTGGTCGTGCTTACCGACCTCAACGCCATTTTATTTGGTACATGGTGTAATGATAAGTGTGACCAGTAAATGGCACACATAAGAAATACATGTAGACTGCAATATGACGCCAGTAAACAACACCAAAACTGTAAATGTTCCGTTGAAAATAAAGAACATTATGCACCGGCGCTCTAAAATCTGTCAAAATGTTTTAGTATGACTTTGAAGCCGCACCGCTTGATGGATTGTTGGTCCATTACGGCTACCGTAGTCAGAGATACAAGAATTACTATGGTGTGTGTATAAGGACCGCAAAATGGCAACCATTAGCAGACATATTATCTGCCGTTTTGTTTTGCATTATGCAAAAGCAACTTTCCTTAGCTTCTGGTACATGCTGATGTGTGTTTGAGATCTGCATAGGTCCTGCCATTGTAGTCCGTGTCGATACCGTAGTCCAGGGGTGTCCAAAGTGCGGCCCGGGGGCCATTTGCGGCCCGCAGCTAATTGTTTACCGGTCCGCCACATATTCTGGAAATGCTATTGCAAAAATAAATTAAAGCTGCAAGCAGCGTTGGTCGGGTCCGCATATTTGGCAGGTGCTAGTTGCTGAAGGATGTCAATCTATGAAATGTAGGTCTAAGTGAGACCTACATAGAGGTTTTTGTTTCATGTCTCTAAGACGTTCCTACCGGAAGTTACAAGCAGTTTTGTCTGTGTTTTCCTCTGAGGAGCAGTTTTGTCTCTGTTTTATTAAAAAATTGCGCTAGAGCACAATTTTGAGTTTTGGGGTTCGTTTTTTTCATTAGATCGCAATTTCCACCAGTCCTGATGTGTGTGAAAAGTTTGGTGAGTTTTGAAGTATTTTAAGGGGGTCAAATTACAGCTCAATGAGGCAAAAATGAGTGTTTTTAGTCATTTTTTGTGTTGAAGGGGAAATTGCCAACTTCCTGTTGGTTTTTGCCAGATGATGTGAATTATGAACTGTAGGTCTAAGTGAGACCTACATACAGGTTTTTGTTTCATGTATCTACGACCTTCCTAGTGGGAGTTACAGGCAGTTTGTTTTTGTTTTTCCCCTAGGGGGCGCTAGAGCGCAATTTTGATTTTTGGGGTTTGGTTTTTTGACTAAAGTGTCGTGTCACAGTTTTTCTATGTGTGTGTAAAATTTGGTGAGTTTTGAAGCATGTTAAGGGGGGCAAAGTAGTGCGCAAAGCTGCGGAAAAATAATAATAATAATAATAAAACCTTACAATTTCAATAGTGTCCTTTCGTCCCATTGCAAAAGGACTCCCTTTGGGATTCCTTTGACAATGGTCCGTGCGGACCCTAAAAATAAACATTAACTAGAAGAAGTTGCAATGTTGACACAAAGCTGCCATGCAGGCTGTTTTTTTTTCTTTTGTCTATCTTTATTTTTCTTTTTTTTTGCCATTGCTTAAAAAAAATTAAAAATCAATGTCATAATGAATTATTGATCTATTCAAGGCTCCAATTATTTCAAATATTTCACTTTAAAATGTTTTATGTGGAAAATATTGCATATATTGTGTGGTTGCCATACAAAAACATCAACGTTTTCTTTGACAAAAGAGCAAAAAACAAACAAAATAATTGTTCAAATGTAAAAATGGACAGATATATCTGAAGTTGATCTCGTAACTTAAGTGTTGAAAGTAAAAAAAACCTAATACAAATGTATCACTTTATGAGTGGGGCACCTTTTGGATCCTAAATATATTTAATGGGATTTTATTTATCTTTTCACTGTGATTACTCAAAAATAACAATGAATTAATATGAATGGTGTCTTGCATTATTGATCTTTTTAAGGCTCTAATTACTTCACATCAAACATTGCTTTCTGAATGTTTTGGGCAGTGGGGGAAATACTGCATATTTCAGTTTTATTATAAAAAACTAAGTTGTCTTGACAGAAAAGGCATTAAAACCTTTTTGTTTTTTTTAATTTTATACCAACCTAAAGTTGATATACTGTAGCGATTTACTGTAAGCATTAAATTAAAAAAATTAAAAAATAATTTTACTTGTTTTTAACATTTTATGGTCCCCGGGAGCCCTAAAGGCAAAAAAAACCA
The DNA here is from genome assembly GCF_033978785.1 of Entelurus aequoreus. Taxonomy (NCBI): domain Eukaryota; kingdom Metazoa; phylum Chordata; class Actinopteri; order Syngnathiformes; family Syngnathidae; genus Entelurus; species Entelurus aequoreus. The sequence goes on along the minus strand of NC_084754.1, from coordinate 3,626,043 downwards.
AAATCCATATATTTTGTTATGATTTGAAAATGAAAACTATCAAAATGGCCCCCGCAGGCTTTAATTTTTCCGTGTGCGGCCCTCAGTGGAAAAAGTTTGGACACCCCTGCCGTAGTCGATAAGCTTCTTCTTTTTCTCTATCTTCTTGTTATGTGACATTCATCCTCTAATTCTAATATAAAGTAGTGTAAAGTTCTTACTTATATCTCGCCATGAGAGCGCTAAAACATACCGGTGTAGTGAGTTTACATTATTCACCCAAGGAACTTTAGTTATTAGAGAGTTCCGGTCGGACATTTGCGGCGTTGTTGTTGCACTAGTGAGCCACGGATGAGAAGAAAGTCTGAATGCCATTAAAACAGTTAGCGCCATCTTTTGACACTTCTTCCACCCCCGTCCTTGCACGCTACACCGCTACAACAAAGATGACGGGGAGAAGACGCTGTCGAAGGTGAGCCACGTAAATAAGACCGCCCACAAAACGGCGCATCCTGAAGTGACTGTCAGAAAGCGACTTGAAGATGATCTGTAAAACATCATCTATGCAACATTTTGACCAAAGAACCACCATTACATTTTATGTAGACCACAAGGAAGTCTTTTACATTTAGGAAAAAAATCATAATATGACCCCTTTAAGGCACCTTTTTTATGAAAAAAGACCGGACTAGACCCACTCATCGGCAGTGCGCCTTATAATCCGGTGCGCCCTATGGTCCAGAAAATACAGTAATCACAGGCCCCAATATTTGGACACAGATGCAATTTTAATGTCAAAATGCCATAAATATATATTTTTAAATGTCCTACTTGAATGCACACATTTTTTTTCTTAAAACTTGGTAACAATGATATCTGAAGTTGTGTCGTTATCATAAAACCTGTCATTATTCACCTAAATATGATTATACATCAGCAGAGGTGGGTAGACTAGCCAGAAATTGTACTCAAGTAAGAGTACTGTTACTTTAGAGATGTAAGGAGCAGTCACCCAAATATTTACCTGAGTAAAAGTAAAAAGTATGTTGTGAAAAAACTACTCAAGTACTGAGTAACTGATGAGTAACCTGTTCGTTTAATGATGACGGCA
>NC_084754.1:3592453-3617453 GCF_033978785.1 Entelurus aequoreus | reverse complement strand
TACTTCTCGAAGCTCATGGAGAGAATGCCAAGAGTGTGCAAAGCAGTAATCAGAGCAAAGGGTGGCTATTTTGACATCTGAATGAACACACTTTGTTGCTACTCTTGCAGATAAAAAGTGACAACTATAATTAGCTTATAGCAGAGGTGTCAAAGTGGTTTTCACTGAGGGCCACATCGCAGTTATGTTTGGCCCCAGAGGGCCGCTTCTAACAGTGAATACTAATATAACACAATTTTAGAATGCATTTTATTACTACATTTAAAAAAATAAAAATAAATGTTAAAAAAATATGGTAAGTTGCAATAATTTCACCTCAAAATGTAGTGTATATTACTGTAAATGGAAAAACAGTACTGCTGTTTTTATGGTAAAAAAAAAAAAAAAAGGCAGCTCAGTTGCCAGAATTTTACTGTAAAATTTACATTAGTTTTTTTACTGTAAATAAAAAAAATTGGACTTTGTTGCTATTCTTGCAGATAAAAAGTGACAACTCTAATTAGCTTATAGCAGAGGTGTCAAAGTGGTTTTCACTGAGGGCCACATCGCAGTTATGTTTGGCCCCAGAGGGCCTCTTCTAACAGTGAATACTATTATTACACAATTTTTGAATGCATTATATTAGTACATTTAAAAAAATAAAAATAAATGTTAAAAAAATATGGTAAGTTACAATAATTTCACCTCAAAATGTAGTGTATATTACTGTAAATGGAAAAACAGTACTGCTGTTTTTATGGTAAAAAAAAAAAAAAAAGGCAGCTCAGTTGCCAGAATTTTACTGTAAAATTTACATTTGTTTTTTTACTGTAAAAAAAAAAATGGCACTTTGTTGCTACTCTTGCAGATAAAAAGTGACAACTATAATTAGCTTATAGCAGAGGTGTCAAAGTGGTTTTCACTGAGGGCCACATCGCAGTTATGTTTGGCCCCAGAGGGCCGCTTCTAACAGTGAATACTATTATTATACAATTTTTTAATGCATTTTATTAGTACATTTAAAAAAAAAAAAAAAGTTTTAAAATATGGTAAGTTGCAATAATTTCACCTCAAAATGTAGTGTATATTACTGTAAATTGAAAAACAGTACTGCTGTTTTTATGGTAAAAAAAAAAAAAAAGGCAGCTCAGTTGCCAGAATTTTACTGTAAAATTTACATTAGTTTTTTTACTGTAAATAAAAAAAATTGGACTTTGTTGCTATTCTTGCAGATAAAAAGTGACAACTATAATTAGCTTATAGCAGAGGTGTCAAAGTGGTTTTCACTGAGGGCCACATCGCAGTTATGTTTGGCCCCAGAGCGCCGCTTCTAACAGTGAATACTATTATTACACAATTTTTGAATGCATTATATTAGTACATTTAAAAAAATAAAAATAAATGTTAAAAAAATATGGTAAGTTACAATAATTTCACCTCAAAATGTAGTGTATATTACTGTAAATGGAAAAACAGTACTGCTGTTTTTATGGTAAAAAAAAAAAAAAAAAAGGCAGCTCAGTTGCCAGAATTTTACTGTAAAATTTACATTTGTTTTTTTACTGTAAAAAAAAAAAAGGCACTTTGTTGCTACTCTTGCAGATAAAAAGTGACAACTATAATTAGCTTATAGCAGAGGTGTCAAAGTGGTTTTCACTGAGGGCCACATCGCAGTTATGTTGGGCCCCAGAGGGCCGCTTCTAACAGTGAATACTATTATTATACAATTTTTGAATGCATTTTATTAGTACATTTAAAAAAAAAAAAATGTTTTAAAATATGGTAAGTTGCAATAATTTCACCTCAAAATGTAGTGTATATTACTGTAAATGGAAAAACAGTACTGCTGTTTTTATGGTAAAAAAAAAAAAAGGCAGCTCAGTTGCCAGAATTTTACTGTAAAATTTACATTAGTTTTTTTTACTGTAAATAAAAAAAATTGGACTTTGTTGCTACTCTTGCAGATAAAAAGTGACAACTCTAATTAGCTTATAGCAGAGGTGTCAAAGTGGTTTTCACTGAGGGCCACATCGCAGTTATGTTTGGCCCCAGAGAGCCGCTTCTAACAGTGAATACTATTATTATACAATTTTTGAATGCATTTTATTAGTACATTTAAAAAATAAAAATAAAAAGTTTTAAAATATGGTAAGTTGCAATAATTTCACCTCAAAATGTAGTGTATATTACTGTAAATGGAAAAACAGTACTGCTGTTTTTATGGTAAAAAAGGCAGCTTAGTTGCCAGAATTTTACTGTAAAATTTACATTTGTTTTTTTACTGTAAATAAAAACAATTGCACTTTGTTGCTACTCTTGCAGATAAAAAGTGACAACTATAATTAGCTTATAACAGAGGTGTGAAAGTGGTTTTCACTGAGGGCCACATCGCAGTTATGTTTGGCCCCATAGGGCCGCATCTAACAGTGAATACTATTATTATACAATTTTTGAATGCATTTTATTAGTACATTTAAAAAAAAAAAAAAGTTTTAAAATATGGTAAGTTGCAATAATTTCACCTCAAAATGTAGTGTATATTACTGTAAATGGAAAAACAGTACTGCTGTTTTTATGGTAAAAAAAAAGGCAGCTCAGTTGCCAGAATTTTACTGTAAAATTTACATTAGTTTTTTTTACTGTAAATAAAAACAATTGCACTTTGTTGCTACTCTTGCAGATAAAAAGTGACAACTATAATTAGCTTATAGCAGAGGTGTCAAAGTGGTTTTCACTGAGGGCCACATCGCAGTTATGTTTGGCCCCAGAGAGCCGCTTCTAACAGTGAATACTATTATTATACAATTTTTTAATGCATTTTATTAGTACATTTAAAAAATAAAAATAAAAACTTTTAAAATATGGTAAGTTGCAATAATTTCACCTCAAAATGTAGTGTATATTACTGTAAATGGAAAAACAGTACTGCTGTTTTTATGGTAAAAAAGGCAGCTTAGTTGCCAGAATTTTACTGTAAAATGTACATTTGTTTTTTTTCTGTAAATAAAAACAATTGGAATTTGTTGCTACTCTTGCAGTTAAAAAGTGACAACTATAATTAGCTTATAACAGAGGTGTCAAAGTGGTTTTCACTGAGGGCCACATCGCAGTTATGTTTGGCCCCAGAGGGCCGCTTCTAACAGTGAATACTATTATAATGTAATACAATAGATCTAGTGCTTGTCAGGGGTGTCACCACCTCCAAAGTTATGATACTTCCATATACTAATGTAATGTCCGATCATTACCTTATAAAATTTGAAGTTTTGACTCTTTGTCAACAAGCTAATAATAATAATAACTGCTATAGCGGCCGCAACATTAATGCTGCCACAACGATGACTCTTGCTGACCTACTGCCTTCGGTAATAGCACCATTCCCAAATTATGTCGGCTCTATTGATAAACTCACTAACAACTTTGACGATGCCTTGCGCAAAATTATTGATAGTATAGCACCGCTAAAGCAAAAAAGGGCCCCTAAAAGGCGCACCCCATGGTTTACAGAAGAAATTAGAGCTCATAAATTATCATGTAGAAAGCTGGAACGCAAATGGCGCGCGACTAAACTTGAGGTTTTCCATCAAGCATGGAGTGATAGTTTAATAACTTATAAACGCATGCTTACCTTAGCTAAAGCTAAATACTACTCAAATCTCATCCGCCTCAACAAAAACGATCCTAAATTTCTGTTTAGTACAGTAGCATCGCTAACCCAACAAGGGACTCCTCCCAGTAGCTCCACCCACTCGGCAGATGATTTTATGAATTTCTTTAATAAGAAAATTGAACTCATTAGAAAGGAGATTAAAGACAACGCATCCCAGCTACAACTGGGTTCTATTAACACAAATACGACTGTATATACGACGGACACTGCCCTCCAAAATAGTCTCTCTATTTTTGATGAAATAACATTAGAGGAATTATTACAGCGTGTAAGTGGGATAAAACAAACAACATGTTTACTTGACCCACTTCCTGGGAAACTTATCAAGGAACTGTTTGTATTATTAGGTCCATCAGTGTTAAATATTATAAACTTATCACTTTCCTCCGGCACTGTTCCCCTAGCATTCAAAAAAGCGGTTATTCATCCTCTGCTCAAAAGACCTAACCTCGATCCTGACCTCATGGTAAACTACCGACCGGTCTCCCACCTTCCGTTTATTTCCAAAATTCTCGAAAAAACTGTCGCACAGCAGCTAAATGAACACTTAGTGACTAACAATCTCTGTGAACCTTTTCAATCCGGTTTCAGGGCAAATCACTCTACGGAGACAGCCCTCGCAAAAATGACTAATGATCTATTGCTAACGATGGATTCTGATGCGTCATCTATGTTGCTGCTTCTTGATCTTAGCGCCGCTTTCGATACCGTCGATCATAATATTTTATTAGAGCGTATCAAAACACGTATTGGTATGTCAGACTTAGCCTTGTCTTGGTTTAACTCTTATCTTACTGACAGGATGCAGTGCGTCTCCCATAACAATGTGACCTCGGACTATGTCAAGGTAACGTGCGGAGTTCCCCAGGGTTCGGTTCTTGGCCCTGCACTCTTTAGTATTTACATGCTGCCGCTGGGTGACATCATACGCAAATACGGTGTTAGCTTTCACTGTTATGCTGATGACACTCAACTCTACATGCCCCTAAAGCTGACCAACACGCCGGATTGTAGTCAGCTGGAGGCGTGTCTTAATGAAATTAAACAATGGATGTCCGCTAACTTTTTGCAACTCAACGCTAAGAAAACGGAAATGCTGATTATCGGTCCTGCTAGACACCAACATCTATTTAATAATACCACCTTAACATTTGACAACCAAACAATTAAACAAGGAGACTCGGTAAAGAATCTGGGTATTATCTTCCACCCAACTCTCTCGTTTGAGTCACACATTAAGAGTGTTACTAAAACGGCCTTCTTTCATCTCCGTAATATCGCTAAAATTCGTTCCATCTTGTCCACTAGCGACGCTGAGATCATTATTCATGCGTTCGTTACGTCTCGTCTCGATTACTGTAACGTATTATTTTCGGGCCTCCCTATGTCTAGCATTAAAAGATTACAGATGGTACAAAATGAGGCTGCTAGACTTTTGACAAAAACAAGAAAGTTTGATCATATTACGCCTATACTGGCTCACTTGCACTGGCTTCCTGTGCACTTAAGATGCGACTTTAAGGTTTTACTACTTACGTATAAAATATTACACGGTTTAGCTCCAGCCTATCTCGCCGATTGTATTGTACCATATGTCCCGGCAAGAAATCTGCGTTCAAAGAACTCCGGCTTATTAGTGATTCCCAGAGCCAAAAAAAAGTCTGCGGGCTATAGAGCGTTTTCTATTCGGGCTCCAGTACTCTGGAATGCCCTCCCGGTAACAGTTAGAGATGCTACCTCAGTAGAAGCATTTAAGTCCCATCTTAAAACTCATTTGTATAATCTAGCCTTTAAATAGACCCCCCCTTTTTTAGACCAGTTGATCTGCCATTTCTTTTCTTCTCTCCTCTTCTCCCCTGTCCCTTGCGAGGGGGAGTTGCATAGGTCCGGTGGCCATGGATGAAGTGCTGGCTGTCCAGAGCCGGGACCCCGGGTGGACCACTAGCCTGTGCATCGGTTGGGGACATCTCTGCGCTGCTGACCCGTCTCCGCTCGGGATGGTTTCCTGTTGGCCCCGCTGTGGACTGGACTCCCGCTGATGTGTTGGATCCACTGTGGACTGGACTTTCACAATGTTATGTCAGACCCACTCGACATCCGTTGCTTTCGGTCTCCCCTAGAGGGGGGGGGTTACCCACATATGCGGTCCTCTCCAAGGTTTCTCATAGTCATTCACCGACGTCCCACTGGGGTGAGTTTTTCCTTGCCCGTATGTGGGCTCTGTACCGAGGATGTCGTTGTGGCTTGTACAGCCCTTTGAGACACTTGTGATTTAGGGCTATATAAATAAACATTGATTGATTGATAACACAATTTTTGAATGCATTTTATTAGTACATTTAAAAAAAAAAAAAAGTTTTAAAATATGGTAAGGTGCAATAATTTCACCTCAAAATGTAGTGTATATTACTGTAAATGGAAAAACAGTACTGCTGTTTTTATGGTATAAAAAAAAGGCAGCTCAGTTGCCAGAATTTTACTGTAAAATGTACATTTGATTTTTTTACTGTAAATCAAAAAACTACACTTTGTTGCTACTCTTGCAGATAAAAAGTGACAACTATAATTAGCCTATAGCAGAGGTGTCAAAGTGGTTTTCACTGAGGGCCACATCGCAGTTATGTTTGGCCCCAGAGGGCCTCTTCTAACAGTGAATACTATTATTATACAATTTTTGAATGCATTTTATTAGTACATTTAAAAAAATAAAAATAAATGTTAAAAAAATATGGTAACTTACAATAATTTCACCGCAAAATGTAGTGTATATTACTGTAAATGGAAAAACAGTACTGCTGTTTTTATGGTAAAAAAAAAAAAAAAAAAAGGCAGCTCAGTTGCCAGAATTTTACTGTAAAATTTACATTTGTTTTTTTTACTGTAAATCAAAAAACTACACTTTGTTGCTACTCTTGCAGATAAAAAGTGACAACTATAATTAGCTTATAGCAGAGGTGTCAAAGTGGTTTTCACTGAGGGCCACATCGCAGTTATGTTTGGGTTATGTTTGGCCCCAAGGGGCCGCTTCTTACATAATTTTTTAATGCATTTTATTAGTATTTTTATTTTTTCTAAGATGTTAAAAAAATATGTTAAGTTGCAATAATTTCACCTCAAAATGTAGTGTATATTACTGTAAATGGAAAAACAGTACTGCTGCTTTTATGGTAAAAAAAAAAAGCAGCTCAGTTGTTTATTACTGTAAATAAAAATTTAAAAAAGGCACATTTTACAGTAACATTTTGGCACCTGGGCTGTCAGTTTGTTGTTGTTGTTTTTTTTTTGTTTTTTTTACTGCAAATCAACAACTGTATATTTTTCGGTGTATTACCGTAAATGCCAAAACGACACCAGCGTTTATTACATCACCTCTCGCAGCTCATCAAGAGAATGCCAAGAGTGTGCAAAGCAGTAATCAGAGCAAAGGGTGGCTATTTTGACACCTGTTTGCTCTTTTATCCCACTTTTTTATCTGTTTTTATTTTAGTAGGCAGGCTGTTACAACACATGCTTCGAGCCACACTTTGGACACCCTTGATTTAGGGGAAATTGCTTTTTTTTCCCACTGGTTTAGAACACCTTACCCAGACCTTGACAAAGCTTTTAAAAAAAAAAAATCGAGCTTCAATAGAAAAAGCCTGACATCATCGACTGGAAACATTAAGCGGCGGCTGACCTTTGACCCCCCACCCCCCCAGGACATGCTCACCTGACTGAGGATCCGTCCATATTTGCCGCTAGTCTTCTCCATCAAGCAGAAGATGGGAAAGTTCCAATTGTTTAGCTGACTCATCATGGGCTCTAAATCTTCCATTAATAGCGGCTCTGGAGCCAGAATAGGTTTGTCCTGCACAAGTGGTGAAATGGGAGATTTTGTTCAAGACTATGTTGTCTACTCATGGTTCCTGAGGTGGTCTTTCTGGCCCTTTGTACCTCAGGAGGTAATAGCGGGTGGAGGATGACATTCTGGGAGCAGTGTTTTCCTTCCTCCGCGTCCTCCTCGGTATGTGCTACATCACTGCTGTCACTGTGGTTGGCTTCGTGGGTACTGTCGTAGTCGGATGACACCAGCACTTGGTCTTCTGCAATCAGAAGAAACAATGACACCACATCAGTTCTGGACCACCAGGAAACCCCCCCTCTCTTTGTGGCTGGTAATATTCCTTAACGTCTCAATACCATTATTGGGATGGAAAGAGAACCAATTAAATCCACATGGTTTGATTGTGCAGCTTCTTACTATGGAAATACCTGGCCTAGTGCTTTTTAACCATAGGGCCAGGGTCCATTGTTGGGCCTAGAGCAAGAAAATCTGTTTCTCAGCTGCGGTCCGTTTGGGCTACAGCAGGACCGGGCAATTATATTGACTCGTAGGGGCCAAATTTAGAGAAAAAACGGGTAACACAACACAAAACCTCACAATAATGTCTGATTGAATGCTAAAAACGTTATAATAGCCCGCCTAAAAAAAAGGAATGGAATTTTACATTTTCTTACTGAATGAGACACCCAGAATGTACATGAAAATAAAGAATGTGGGATTTACAATATTAACTATGAAGGATAAAACACTGAATATTGACAACAGTCACACGCCCTCTCGGTCGACATATTTTACAATCAAGCGAAACACAACAAAAATGCAACAAACAGAGTGAAATATGAACGTGAAGGGTAAACAAACCCCACCTACAACCTGATATATCTGATACATCACTAAGCTTTAGAACTTTGTTGTAAAAATCTCTTTCCGCGTCTGTCCCAAATGGTCCTCTCGACTACTACTTAAAGGCCTACTGAAAGCCACGACCACGCAGTCTGATAGTTTAGATATCAATGATGAAATCTTAACATTGCAACACATGCCAATACGGCCGGGTTAACTTATAAAGTGACATTTTAAATTTCCCGCTAAACTTCCGGTTGAAAACGTCTATGTATGATGACGTATGCGCGTGACGTCAATCGTGGAAGCGGAAGTATTCAGACTCCATTGAATCCAATACAAACAGCTCTGTTTTCATCTCATAATTCCACAGCATTCTGGACATCTGTGTTGGTGAATATTTTGCAATTTGTTTAATGAACAATGGAGACTGCAAAGAAGAAAGTTGTAGGTGGGATCGGTGTATTAGCGGCTGGCTGTAGCAACACAACCAGGAGGACTTTGACTTGGATAGCAGACGCGCTATCCGACGCTAGCTGCCGACCGCACGGATGATCGGGTGAAGTCCTTCGTCGCACCGTCGATCGCTGGAACGCAGGTGAGCACGGGTGTTGATGAGCAGATGAGGGCTGGCTGGCGTAGGTGGATAGCTAATGTTTTTAGCATAGGTCTGTGAGGTCCCGTTGCTAAGTTAGCTTCAATGGCGTCGTTAGCAACAGCATTGTTAAGCTTCGCCAGGCTGGAAAGCATTAACCGTGTATTTACATGTCCACGGTTTAATAGTATTGTTGATTTTCTATCTATCCTTCTAGTCAGGGGTTTATTTCTTTTGTTTCTATCTGCAGTTAAGCACGATGCTATCACGTTAGCTCCGTAGCTAACGTGTTTCGCCGATGTATTGTCGTGGGGATAAAAGTCACTGTGAATGTCCATTTCGCGTTCTCGACTCTCATTTTCAAGAGGATATAGTATCCCAGGTGGTTTAAAATACAAATCCGTGATCCACAATAGAAAAAGGAGAGAGTGTGGAATCCAATGAGCCAGCTTGTACCTAAGTTACGGTCAGAGCGAAAAAAGATACGTCCTGCACTGCACTCTAGTCCGTCACTCTCACGTTCCTCATCCACAAATCTTTCATCCTCGCTCAAATTAATGGGGTAATCGTCGCTTTCTCGGTCCGAATCTCTCTCGCTGCTGGTGTAAACAACGGGGAAATGTGAGGAGCCTTTCAACCTGTGACGTCACGCTACTTTCGGTACAGGCAAGGCTTTTTTTTTATCAGCGACCAAAAGTTGCGAACTTTATCGTCGATGTTCTCTACTAAATCCTTTCATCAAAAATATGGCAATATCGCGAAATGATCAAGTATGACACATAGAATGGATCTGCTATCCCCGTTTAAATAAAAAAAAATCATTTCAGTAGGCCTTTAAAGGCCTACTGAAAGCCACTACTAGCGACCACGCAGTCTGATAGTTTATATATCAATGATGAAATCTTAACATTGCAACACATGCCAATACGGCCGGGTTAACTTATAAAGTGACATTTTAAACTTCCCAGGAAACTTCCGCTTGAAAACGTCGCGGTATGATGACGTATGCGCGTGACGTCCCGAGGTCAAGGGAAGTGTTTGGACCCAATTCAAATACCTCTGTTTTCTTCGACAAAATTCCACAGTATTCTGGACATCTGTGTTGGTGAATCTTTTGCAATTTGTTTAATGGACAATGGAGACTGCAAAGAAGAAATTTGTAGGTGGGATCGGTGGAGCGGCGGACTACAGCAACACCAACACCAGGAGGTTGTGTTGTGTTTTGAGCAGGATAGCAGACGCACCACAGTGAGTACGCCCGCCGCCGCATCTAAGTTAGCTTCTGTTTTTTTAGCTTCGCCAAGCTGAATATTATTAAACGTGTATTTACATGTTCATGGTTTAATAGTATTTTTGATCTTCTGTCTATCCATCCAGTCAGGGTTTTTTTTTATTTAGTTTCTATCTGCATTTGAGACTGATGCTATCACGTTGGCTACGTAGCTAGGTTAGCTTCTATTTTTTTAGCTTCGAAAAGCTGAATATTATTAATCGTGTATTTACATGTTCATGGTTTAATAGTATTTTTGATCTTCTGTCTATCCTTCCAGTCAGGGTTTTTTTTAATTTAGTTTCTATCTGCATTTGAGACTGCTATGCTATCACGCTGGCTACGTTGCTAGGTTAGCTTCTATTTTTTTAGCTTCGCAAAGCTGAATATTATTAATCGTGTATTTACATGTTCAGTCACTGTGAATGTCCATTTCGCGTTCTCGACTCTCATTTTCAAGAGGATATAGTATCTGAGGTGGTTTGAAATACAAATCCGTGATCCAATTTTTTTACTGAATGAGACACCCAGAATGTACATGTAAATAAAGAATGTGGGATATAAAATGTTAACTATGAAGGATAAAACACTGAATATTGACAATGCATGAACGTCACACCCCCTCACGATCGACATATTTTACAATGAAGCGTTATGACAGACCACCTGAAAAAATGGAACGGAATTTTAAATTTTTTTTACTGAATGAAAATGTACATGTAAATAAAGACTGTGGGATTTACAATATTAACTATGAAGGATAAAACACTGAATATTGACAACATATGAACGTCACACCCCCTCTCCATCCACATATTTTACAACCAAGCGTTATGACACACCGCCTGAAACAACGGAATGGAATTTTAATTTTTTTTACTGAATGAGACACCCAGAATGTACATGTAAAAAAAGACTGTGGGATATAAAATGTTAACTATGAACGATACAACACTAAATATTGACAACATATGAACGTCACACCCCCTCTCCATCCACATATTTTACAATGAAGCGTTATGACAGACCACCTGAAAAAATGGAACGGAATTTAAATTTTTTTTTACTGAATGAAAATGTACATGTAAATAAAGACTGTGGGATTTACAATATTAACTATGAAGGATAAAACACTGAATATTGACAACATATGAACGTCACACCCCCTCTCCATCCACATATTTTACAATCAAGCGAAACGCAACAAAAATGCAACAAACAGCGAAATATGAACGTGAAGGGTAAAAAACAACAACAACTACAATCCGATATATCTGATATATCACTAAGCTTTAGAACTTAGTTGTAAAAATGTCCTTCCACGTCCGTCCCAAATGGTCCTCTCAACTACTACTTAACTTGCTTACTTAATTTACAGAAAAAAATATGCTTGGGGGCCGGCATATCTGATTTTTAGGAACACTAATACAAAACCTCACAATAATGTCTGATTGAATGCTAAAAACGTTATGACAGACCGCCTTAACAAAACGGAATGGAGTTTTACTTTTTTTTTTACTGAATGAGACACCCAGAATGTACATGTAAATAAAGAATGTGGGATTTACAATATTAACTATGAAGGATAAAACACTGAATATTGACAACATATGAACGTCACACCCCCTCTCCATCCACATATTTTACAATCAAGCATTATGACAGACCGCCTGAAACAACAAAATTGAATTTTAAATTGTTTTACTGAATGAGACACCCAGAATGTACATGACAATAAAGAATGTGGGATTTACAATATTAACTATGAACGATAAAACTCTCAATATTGACAACATATGAATGTCACACCCCCTCTCGATCGACATATTTTAAAATCAAGTGTTATGACGAACCGCCTGAAAAAACGGAATGGTATTACATTTTTTTTTACTGAATCAGAATATACAAACAGTTTGTACATGTAAATAAAGAATGTGGGATTTACAATATTAACTATGAAGGATAAAACACTGAATATTGACAACATATGAACGTCACACCCCCTCTCCATCCACATATTTTACAATCAAGCGTTATGACAGACCACCTTAAAAAACGGAATGGAATTTTAAATTGTTTTATTGAATGAGAATGTACATGAAATTAAAGAATGTGAGATTTACAATATTAACTATGAAGGATAAAACACTGAATATTGACAACATATGAACATCACACACCCTCTCGATTGACATATTTTACACTTTAGAACTTTGTTGTAAAAATCTCCTTCAGCGTCTGTCCCTGACACCCGCATTTCAGGCTCTGGAAACACTCTGTGGAAACACTCCCCACCCACACTGCTTGGTGCCTCGTCTGAGCTGCTGTCACTTAAATTACTATTGTAATTAATTATATTACCATAGTAACTAATTCGATTACCATAGTAACTAATTCCATTACCATAGTAACTAATTACATTACCATAGTAACTAATTACATTACCATAGTAACTAGTATATCATGCAAAAGCGCAGATTCCGACCATTGAAATACTTTGTATAGTTGAAGACTTCCGGTCATTAGAAAACATCACTGCACATCATAATGGCAGCTACACTTTCCATCTTAAAAATCTAAAAAAATATTTTGGGAATGATGGGCCAGATTGAAAAGGCCGCCCGGGCCTTAATTTGCCCAGGTCTGGGCTACAGGGGTACTCAATTGTAATACACTTTTCCACCACTTGTGGCAGTAATAATAATATCAAAGAAACAGAAAAAAAGTCTGAAGCTAAAGTCTTTCCTCAGACCAAAAAATATGACTAAAGTGTTGAAGCTGTATTTTCATAAGCGCTTCAATTTCATTGACCGTTTATTTAAGAAATATATTCATTATTAATTTTGTTTATTTATTTATGTTAGCACTGCATAGTTTTGGTTTCATGGTTCACGGTTTCCTACCATTTGACAAGGTTTATCCAGCTCCCTCTAGTGGCCAATGAATCACTCAATTGAATATTCAAACACAGTGTTACTGTTCAAACTGTGTGCGATGTTCCAGTGGCCAAAATTATTAAATATACCGTATTTTTCGGACTATAAGTCGCAGTTTTTTTCATAGTTTGGCCGGGGGTGCGACTTATACTCAGGAGCGACTTATGTGTGAAATGATTAACACATTACCGTAAAATATCAAATAATATTATTTAGCTCATCCACGTAAGAGACTAGACGTATAAGATTTCATGGGATTTAGCGATTAGGAGTGACAGATTGTTTGGTAAACGTATAGCATGTTCTATATGTTATAGTTATTTGAATGACTCTTACCATAATATGTTACGTTAACATACCAGTTGGTTATTTATGCCTCATATAACGTACACTTATTCAGCCTGTTGTTCACTATTCTTTATTTTAAATTGCCTTTCAAATGTCTATTCTTAGTGTTGGGTATTATCAAATAAATTTCCCCAAAAAATGCGACTTATACTCCAGTGCGACTTATACATGTTTTTTCCCTTCTTTATTAAGCATTTTCGGCCGGTGCGACTTATACTCCGGAGCGACTTATACTCCGGAGCGACTTATACTCCGGAGCGACTTATACTACGAAAAATACGGTACTTGTTAAATAAAACCGCCTTGTTTTTAATGAATATTTAGGCCTACTACGCTACTGTATTGGTCATTATAGGGGTACTTGGAGAGCCAAGAGTTTTCTGAGATTGTACTTGTTGAAAAAGGTTTGAGAACCACTGCTGTAAATGCATGATTGTAGACAAAGTAAATAAGTACACCCTTCAAAAGACAAAAACAACACTTTAAAGGCCTACTGAAATTTTTTTTTTTTACTTAAACGGGGATAGCGGATCCATTCTATGTGTCATACTTGATCATTTCGCAATATTGACATATTTTTGCTGAAAGGCTTTAGTAGAGAACAACGACGATAAAGTTCGCAACTTTTGGTCTCTGATAAAAAAAAGCCTTGCCCCTACCGGAAGTAGCGTGACGTAGTCGGTTGTTCGCTTCCTCATATTTTGCTATTGTTTTCAACGCAGCTAGAGCGATTCGGACCGAGAAAGCGACGATTACCCCATTAATTTGAGCGAGGATGAAAGATTCGTGGATGAGGAACGTTAGAGTGACGGACTAGAATGCAGTGCAAACATATCTTTTTTCGCTCGCTCTGACCGTAACTTAGGTACAAGCTGGCTCATTGGATTCCACACTCTCTCCTTTTTCTATTGTGGATCACGGATTTGTATTTTAAACCACCTCGGCTACTATATCCTCTTGAAAATGAGAGTCGAGGACGCGAAATGGACATTCACAGTGACTTTTATCTCCACGACAATACATCGGCGAAGCTCTTTAGCTACTGAGCTAACGTGATAACATCTGTCTCAAATGCAGATAGAAACTAAATAAATAAATTCCTGACTGGAAGGATAGACAGAAGATCAACAATACTATTAAACCATGGACATGTAACTACACGGTTAATAATTCTCAGCCTGGCAAAGCTTAACAATGCTGTTGCTAATGACGCTGAAGCTAACTTAGCAACTTAGCAACCGGACCTCACAGAGCTATGATAAAACATTAGCGCTCCACCTATGCCAGCCAGCCCTCATCTGCTCATCAACACCCGTGCTCACCTGCGTTCCAGCGATCGACGGTGCGACGAAGGACTTCACCCGATCACAGATGCAGTCGGCGAGACGGAGGAAGTTAAGGTGAGTTCGGCGGCTAACGCGTCTGCTATCCATCTCTGTCTTCCTGGTTGTGTTGCTGTAGTCCGCCGCTAATACACCGATCCCACCTACAACTTTCTTCTTTGCAGTCTTCATTGTTCATTAAACAAATTGCAAAAGATTCACCAACACAGATGTCCGGAATACTGTGGAATTATGAAATTAAAACAGAGCTTTTTTGTATTGGATTCAATGTGTCCGAATACTTCCGTATCAACTGTTAACGTCACGCGCATACGTCATCATACCGAGACATTTTCAGCAGGATATTTCGCGGGAAATTTAAAATGTCACTTTATAAGTTAACCCGGCCGTATTGGCATGTGTTGCAATGTTAAGATTTCATCATTGATATATAAACTATCAGACTGCGTGGTCGCTAGTAGTGGCTTTCAGTAGGCCTTTAAATATTCAGTACATGCTTTTCATTGGTTAACCACAACACTGTACTTGGACTGATAACAAATAAAAAAAATCCAGTGCACACCTGAACGTGGTATCCTGTCTCCCTTATCTAGGGAGCCCTCTCCATGGCTCAGTCGGATGTACGGTCTTCCACAACTGTGAACGAGAGGGATAAAGAAGTTGAAACAGTGTTTGCACATAAACATACTTGCCAACCCTCCCGATTTTCCCGGGAGACTCACGAATTTCAGTGCCCCTCCCGAAAATCTCCCGGGGCAACCATTCTCACGAATTTCTCCTGATTTCCACCCGGACAACAATATTGGGGGCGTGCCTT
Source organism: Entelurus aequoreus (assembly GCF_033978785.1). Lineage (NCBI taxonomy): Eukaryota > Metazoa > Chordata > Actinopteri > Syngnathiformes > Syngnathidae > Entelurus > Entelurus aequoreus. Next base: position 3,601,829 of record NC_084754.1, on the reverse strand, counting down.
AAAGGCACTGCCTTTAGCGTCCTCTCTCATCTGAAAAGGAGACTATTATATATGTCTCCGTTATCCATAGGTGTATCTATAACCCATAAAGTAGGCAGGCACCAAGCTACTTCTCAGCGTGTGTTTATTCCAGCCGGCACAATACACTGACACATAACATCCGGATTCCCATCATGCATTGCTTCAAAACTACAGAAATTAGTAATGTCCTAAAACAGGGGTGTCCAAAGTGCGGCCCGGGGGCTAATTGTTTACCGACCCGCCACACATTCTGGAAATGCTATTGCAAAAATTAAAAAGAAACATTAAAAAAAGTGGAAATCGAACTAGAAAAAGTTGCAATGTTGACACAAAGCTGCTATGCAGGCTGTTTTTTTTCTTCTTTTGTCTATCTTTATTTTTCTTTTTGTTTGCCATTGCTCAAAAATACAAAAAAAAAATCAATGTTATACTGGATTATTGACCTATTCAAGGCTCCAATTATTTCAAATATTTCACTTTAAAATGTTTTATGTGGAAATTATTGCAGAAAATATTGTGTGGTTGCCATACTTTAAATAGTGACATGATCAGTGAAAACAGGTGCGTGACTCAAAACGTGAAACAGGTGCGTGACATGACAGGTGAAAACTAATGGGTGACCATGAAAAACAAACAAAACAAGGAAGTGAAACCAGGAACTAAAAAAAGACTCCAAAAACCAAGCAAAACATGGCCAAACAAAAACATGATTAACACAGACATGACATTTTTTTTCTTTTGTCTATCTTTATTTTTATTTTTTTTGCCATTGCTTAAAAAAAAAAAATCAATGTCATAATGAATTATTGACCTATTCAAGGCTCCAATTATTTCAAATATTTCACTTTAAAATGTTTTATGTGGGAAATATTGCATATATTGTGTGGTTGCCATACAAAAACATCGTTTTCTTTGACAAAAGAGCATAAAACAAACAAAATAATAGTTCAAACGTAAAATGGACAGATATATCTGAAGTTGATCTCGTAACTTAAGTGTTGAAAGCTAAAACAAAATAATAAAAATGTATAACTTTATGAGTGGGGCACCTTTTGGATCCCAAATATATTTAATGGGATTTTATTTATCTTTTCACTGTGATTACTCAAAAATAATAATGAATAAAAATCAATGGTGTCCTGCATTATTGATCTTTTTAAGGCTCGAATTACTTCACATCAAACATTGCTTTCTGAATGTTTTGGGCAGTGGGGGAAATACTGCATATTTCACTTTTATTATAAAAAACAAAGTTGTCTTTGACAGAAAAGGCATAAAACCTTTTTGTCTTTTTTTTTTACTTGATATCAACCTAAAGTTGATATACTGCAGAGATTTACTGTAAGCGTTAAATAAATAAATATAATAATAATATGACTTGTTTTTAACATTTTAATGACTTAGACCCTTTATGGTCCCCGGGAGCCCTAAAGGTTAAAAAAATAATAAAATCCATATATTTTGTTATGGTTTGAAAATGAAAAATGTCAAAATGGCCCCCGCATGCTTTATTTTTTCCGTGTGCGGCCCTAGGTGGAAAAAGTTTGGACACCCCTGTCCTAAAACATAACAGAGACGAAGCAGAAGAACGAAGAAGAGACATGGCGACGACGAGTAAGAAGAAGAAGAAGAAGTACGCTTGCAAGTTCCAAAATGATTGGAAAAAATAATTTCAGTTCATCCAGGACAGCTGGAAGGGGAAGGGGAAAGGGTATGCTGCCTGCACATTTTGTGTCCAGGGACGTGTTTCCCGAGTTTATAAACATAATATGAATTTTTTAAAAAGGAACAAATATTTTGTGATGATAAAACATATGCATGTAATCAATTTAGTATTGACTAGATAGGCTTTTGTACTTGGTATCATTGCAGTGGATGTCAGGTGTAGATCCACCCATGGCATTTATTTACATTCAGGCACGCTAGCATTTGTTAGCATTGACGCCGCTATTGTATCCTCCTACGGTGTGTAGTGAAGCATGTTTAGCTATTCCTCGTCCTGCAGGGATGATACTTGTAAGAAACTTACTTTATTCGTCGCCATGGAGGCGAGGATTAGTGATTTAGAAGTAGCTAAAACACTGCCGACTGCGGATGGTCGTTAGCCGCTAGCTAACTAGACATGTCTTAAAGCACCTCTTCCTGACGGCGTTTCAGTGTTATAACTTCACCTTTATCGTTAGTTTTTAAGCCAAAATGCGTCCGTTCTCCCTTTTCTGTCTACACACTGTGTCTGCTTGTAAGTACTCTGTGATTGTGCGCTGCCGAACATGCTCCTCTGCTCGTAAACCCGTCATGACGTGATGACGCGCCCTCATGCCTGTTAAAAAAATAAATTGGAAACCGGTACTTTTCAAACAGAGTATAGTACCGTTTTTGATTCACTACTGCGATACTATACTAGTACCGGTATACCGTACAACCCTACATGTCATGTTCCGTGTTACAAAATGCAACACGGAACGACACAGGAAGTCCTTCATACCGACAGCCATCAGACTGTATAATGCATATGTGGAATAGAGCGAGTCCCCATTACCTCCATTGTTCCAGTAGGTGACTCTTGCTAATGTTTATTTACGATTTATTTACGTTTTTGATTCATTACTACTACGATACTATAATAGTACCGGTATACCGTACAACCCTACATGTAATGCTGTATAATAGACTGTATTTATATTATTCACATGTGAATAATGCTGTATGATAGACTGTATTTATGTTATTCACATGTGAATAATGCTGTATAATAGACTGTATTTATGTTATTCACATGTGAATAATGCTGTATAATAGACTGTATTTATATTATTCACATGTGAATAATGCTGTATAATAGACTGTATTTATGTTATTCACATGTGAATAATGCTGTATTATAGACTGTATTTATGTTATTCACATGTGAATAAAGCTGTATAATAGACTGTATTTATGTTATTCACATGTGACTAATGCTGTATAATAGACTGTATTTATATTATTCACATGTGAATAATGCTGTATAAATAGACTGTATTTATATTATTCACATGTAAATAATGCTGTATAATAGACTGTATTTATATTATTCACATGTGAATAATGCTGTATAATAGACTGTATTTATATTATTCACATGTAAATAATGCTGTATAATAGACTGTATTTATATTATTCACATGTGAATAATGCTGTATAATAGACTGTATTTATATTATTCACATGTGAATAATGCTGTATAATAGACTGTATTTATATTATTCACATGTGAGTAATGCTGTATAATAGACTGCATTTATATTATTCACATGTGAATAACGCTGTATAATAGACTGTATTTATGTTATTCACATGTGAATAACGCTGTATAATAGACTGTATTTATGTTATTCACATGTGAATAATGATGTATAATAGACTGTATTTATGTTATTCACATGTGAATAATGCTGTATAATAGACTGTATTTATGTTATTCACATGTGAATAATGCTGTATAATAGACTGTATTTATATTATTCACAAGTGAATAATGCTGTATAATAGACTGTATTTATATTATTCACAAGTGAATAATGCTGTATAATAGACTGTATTTATGTTATTCACATGTGAATAATGCTGTATTATAGACTGTATTTATATTATTCACATGTGAATAATGCTGTATAATAGACTGTATTTATGTTATTCACATGTGAATAATGCTGTATAATAGACTGTATTTATATTATTCACAAGTGAATAATGCTGTATAATAGACTGTATTTATATTATTCACAAGTGAATAATGCTGTATAATAGACTGTATTTATATTATTCACATGTGAATAATGCTGTATAATAGACTGTATTTATGTTATTCACATGTGAATAATGCTGTATAATAGACTGTATTTATGTTATTCACATGTGAATAATGCTGTATAATAGACTGTATTTATGTTATTCACATGTGAATAATGATAATGTTAAGATTTCATCATTGATATATAAACTATCAGACTGCGTGGTCGGTAGTAGTGGCTTTCAGTAGGCCTTTAAGGGTAGGATAGGACGCCCCTTCAGTTTGTATGGGGCCCAGAATGTGGTGCTAAGCCCCTGAATATTAATACATATTTTCTCCACAATGTATCCGAGGCGGCCAACTATGCGGAGCACTGGGAGGGGGGGGGGCAAACCCAGAATAGTACTCGTTTGCTTGTAGAAAACAACGTGAACAAGCATTCGCTGTCAGCAGTCGAGCCAAAAATAATTGGGATACATTATATTCATTATATCTGTCTTGGGTGTCAAAACTCTTGGCAGATGTTTACAGGAAAGAAAGTTAACGAGGAAAGCTATTAAGTTTTGTTTTTCTGTCAGCGCTTAAACAAACACAGCCTGCGTCGAGAAAAAATACATAATTACCGAATTGACCATCAATGTAGTCCAAAAAGGAGGTTTTCTTCCCCCCACAAGAGTCCATCATAGATAAATGTGCTCCATGTTTCTTTATTGAGGGCACTGTCAGGCTGGAGGTGGTTCCCATTAAAATACCTCTCCCCAAATGTTGTAAAACCTGCAGGAAATGCCTTCCGTCGAAGCACGGTGTCACACAAAGACGTGCAGTGTGTGTCCCTATCTCCCTCGGATAAATTGTTTTGCTAATGGTTCCGAGGCCCCGACAAAGAAAGTCCTGTTGTGTCTGCAGGACCAGGTCGAACCGCCGCGTGTAATGTCTCGCAGGTGTGGAATAATACAAAAAAAGAAAGTAGTTTGATAGTTTGGCGGGCGAACAGTTAGTGCATTATTGTCAGGGGGTCTGGGCAAAGCAGGCGTGCTTGGCTTAAAAAGGTTTGACTTTTAATGAAAGTTGAAAAACTGGCAGCCGCGCATCCAATTCCGCTGATTCAGCAGAATAAGCTCTGCTGCTGACATTGAGCCCGCGGCGCAGGTCGAAAATAAGAATGGCGGACGTGTCCCGTATCAGGTGGAGTCTGCACACTTGCTTGTAAATACCGTACTTGGTTACATACTCTAAGTCAGGGGTGTCCAAAGTGCGGCCCGGGGGCCATTTGCGGCCCGCAGGTCATTTTTTTAACGGCCCCGCGACACATTCTAAAAATATGATGAAAAAAACCCAAACAAACGTGGTATAAAAGAGCAAACAGGTGAAATGTAACAAGAAAATGTTGCGATGTTTACTCGAATACAGGGGTCACCAACGCGGTGCCCGCGGGCACCAGGTAGCCCGTAAGGACCAGATGAGTAGCCCGCTGGCCTGTTCTAAAAATAGCTCAAATAGCAGCACTTACCAGTGAGCTGCCTCTATTTTTTAAATGTTATTTATTTACTAGCAAGCTGGTCTCGCTTTGCCCGACATTTTTAATTCTAAGAGAGACAAAACTCAAATAGAATTTGAAAATCCAAGAAAATATTTTAAAGACTTGGTCTTTACTTGTTTAAATAAATTCATTAATTTTTTTACTTTGCTTCTTATAACTTTCAGAAAGACAATTTTAAAGAAAAAATACAACCTTAAAAATGATTTTAGGATTTTTAAACACATATACCTTTTTACCTTTTTAAATTCCTTCCTCTTCTTTCCTGACAATTTAAATCAATGTTCAAGTAAAAAAAAAATTTTTTTATTGTAAAGAATAATAAATACATTTTTTAATTTAATTCTTCATTTTAGCTTCTGTGTTTTCGACGAAGAATATTTGTGAAATATTTCTTCAAACTTATGATTAAAATTCAAAAAAATTATTCTGGCAAATATAGAAAATCTGTAGAATCAAACTTAAATCTTATTTCAAAGTCTTTTGAATTTCTTTTAAAATTTTTGTTCTGGAAAATCTAGAAGAAATAATGATTTGTCTTTGTTAGAAATATAGCTTGGTCCAATTTGTTATATATTCTAACAAAGTGTAGATCGGATTTTAGCCTATTTAAACATGTCATCAAAATTCTAAAATTAATCTTAATCAGGAAAAATTACTAATGATGTTCCATAAAATCTTTTTTTAAGTTTTTCTCTTATTTTTTTTCGGTTGAATTTTGAATTTTAAAGAGTCGAAATTGAAGATAAACTATGTTTCAAAATGTAATTGTCATTTTTTTTCGTGTTTTCTCCTCTTTTAAACCGTTCAATTAAGTGTAAATATAATTAATTATTAATAATAACATAGAGTTAAAGGTAAATTGAGCAAATTGGCTATTTCTGGCAATTTATTTAAGTGTGTATTAAACTGGTAGCCCTTCGCATTAATCAGTACCCAAGAAAAAGCTCTTGCTTTCAAAAAGGTTGGTGACCCCTGCTCTAACAACACAAAGCTGCCATGTAGGCTGTTTCTTTCTTTAAAAAATAATATTCAATCAAAATCAACGTCATTATGAATTATTCAAGGCTCCAATTACGTCACATTAAATATTCCACTTTGAGATATTCTTTGGGGAAAATGTTGCATATTTTGTGTTTGCCATATAAAAAAACTGAGCTGTTGTTTTTTAAAAGAAGGGCCTAAAACGAACAAACAAAAAACATAAACAACAATAAAACTTAGAATTGACGGACAGATCTGAAGCTGATCTCAGCATTATTGTGCTAAAAGTAATCAGTAAAAAAAAAAAAAAGTATAATTTCTTTTTTAACACTTTAATGAGTAGGACCCTTTTGGATCCCCAATTATTTTTTTTTGCGCGTGACATTGCTCAAAAAATGTCAATGTTGTTATGAGTTATTGACCTTTTTAAGGCTCCAATTATTTAATAATCTCAAATATTCTACTTTAAAATTTAATTGGGGGAAAATATTGCATATTTGGTGGGTTTTTTTCTATAAAAAACCTGGGTTTTCTTTGGCAAAAAGGGCATACAACTTAAATGTTTAAAAACGTTATATTGACAGATAGACCTAATGTTGATCTAGAGATTTAAACTTTGAATAATAATAATAATAATAATAATACTAAATAATGACACATTTTTTATATTTTTTTGACCAAAACTCTTTGGGTTCACCGGGATCAAGCCTGAGTGGCGGCCTAAATGTATATTATTTTATACATTTATTGTATTGGTTTTTAAAATAAAAAATATCAAAATGGCCCCCGCTTGCTTTGATTTTTCAGTGTGCGGCCCTCAGTGGAAAAAGTTTGGACACCCCTGCTCTAAGTTGTTTTAGCGATGCTCTTTTTTTTGGAATATTATTATTATTATTATTTTTTTTGGAAACAAGGCTGAAGTGGTAAGCATTCAGTGGGAAGTTCACTTATGTATACAAATGGAGGGCAAAACGGGACAAAATTGAATTAATAAATACAAACCCCAAAAGCAGTGAAGTTGTCACGTTGTGTAAATGGTAAATAAAAACAGAATACAATGATTTGCAAATCCTTTTCAACTTATATTCAATTGCATAGACCGCAAAGACAAGATATTTAATGTTCCAACTGGTAAACTTTTGTTATTTTTTGCAAATATTAGCTCATTTGTAATTTGATGCCTGCAACATGTTTAAGAAAAGCTGGCACGAGTGGCAAAAAAGACTGAGAAAGTTGAGGAATGCTCATCAAACACTTATTTGGAACATCCCAGAGGTGAACAAGCTAATTGGGAACAGGTGGGTGCCATGATTGGGTATAAAAGCAGCTTCCATGAAATGCTCAGTCATTCACAAACAAGGATGGGGCAAAGGTCACCACTTTGTCAACAAATGCGTGAGCAAATTGTCCAACAGTTTAAGAACAACATTTCTCAACCAGCTATTGCAAGGAATTTAGGGATTTCACCATCTACGGTCCGTAATATCATCAAAAGGTTCAGAGAATCTGGAGAAACCACTGCACGAAAGTGGCAAGGCCGTAAACCAACATTGAATTCCCTCAGGCGGTACTGCATCAAAAACCGACATCAGTGTGTAAAGGATATCACCACATGGGCTCAGGAACACTTCAGAAAACCACTGTCAGTAACTGCAGTTTGTCGCTACATCTGTAAGTGCAAGTTAAAACTCTACTACGCAAAGCCAAAGCCATTTATCAACAACACCCAGAAACGCCGCCGGCTTCGCTGGGCCTGAGCTCATCTAAGATGGACTGATGCAAAGTGGAAAAGTGTTCTGTGGTCTGACGAGTCCACATTTCAAGTTGTTTTTGGAAACTGTGGACGTCGTGTCCTCCGGACCAAAGAGGAAAAGAACCATCCGGATTGTTCTAGGCCCAAAGTTTAAAAGCCAGCATCTGTGATGGTATGGGGGTGTATTAGTGCCCAAGGCATGGTAGGTTCTAATCTAATATTTTTTGCATAATACTGTAAAATACAGACGCCACACGCCATAATGGGTCTACAAAGTTTAACTTCTTTTTTCACTCAAAAGGTTGGTAAAAAAAAAACATCTTGTTTGTTTTTGGTGTATTTATTTTGTCAGGGTTCCACACTGGAGAAGAAAAATAGCTCTGGTATGTAAAACACAACTGTCCACTACAGAGGATGCTAGTTTAAAGGCCTACTGAAAGCCACTACTCCCGACCACGCAGTCTGATAGTTTATATATCAATGATGAAATCTTAACATTGCAACACATGCCAATACGGCCGGGTTAACTTATAAAGTGACATTTAAAACTTCCCGGGAAATATCCGGCTGAAACATCGTGGTATGATGACGTATGCGCGTGACGAAGTCCGAGTAACGGAAGTTATGGTACCCCGTAGAATCCTATACAAAAAGCTCTGTTTTCATTTCATAATTCCACAGTATTTTGGACATCTTTTGCAATTTTTTTAATGAACAATGAAGGCTGCAAAGAAGACAGCTGTAGGTGGGATCAGTGTATTAGCAGCGGACTACAGCAACACAACCAGGAGGACTTTGTTGGAGCGCTAGCCGCGCTAGCCGCCGGCCTCACCTTGACTTCCTACGTCTCCGGGCCGCCAAACGCATCGGGTGAAGTCCTTCGTCCTTCTGCCGATCGCTGGAACGCAGGTGAGCACGGGTGTTGATGAGCAAATGAGGGCTGGCTGACGTAGGTGGAGAGCTAATGTTTTTAGCATAGCTCTGTGCAGTCCGGTTGCTAAGTTAGCTTCAATGGCGTCGTTAGCACAGCATTGTTAACCTTCGCCAGCCTGGAAAGCATTAACCGTGTATTTACATGTCCACGGTTTAATAGTATTGTTGATTTTCTATCTATCCTTCCAGTCAGGGGTTTATTTCTTTTGTTTCTATATGCAGTTAAAGTATGATGCTATCACGTTAGCTCGTAGCTAAAGCATTTCGCCGATGTATTGTCGTGGAGATAAAAGGCACTGAATGTCCATTTCGCGTTCTCGACTCTCATTTTCAAGAGGATATAGTATCCGAGGTGGTTTAAAATACAAATCTGTGA
>NC_084754.1:3569953-3587453 GCF_033978785.1 Entelurus aequoreus | reverse complement strand
ATGCTGGACGACAGCAAAGACTTACTGTGGAGCAAAGACGGCGTCCACAAAGTACATCCGAACGTGACATGACAATCAACAATGTCGCCACAAAGAAGGATGAAAACAACTGAAATAGTCTTGATTGCTAAAACAAAGTCGATGCGGGAAATATCGCTCAAAGGAAGACATGCAACTGCTACAGGAAAATAGCAACAAAACAGGAAAAGCCACCAAAATAGGAGCGCAAGACAAGAACTGAAACACTACACACAGGAAAACACCAAAAACTTCAAAATAAGTCAGGGCGTGATGTGACAGGTGGTGACAGTACACCTACTTTGAGACAAGACCTATAATAATGCATGCTTGGTTATGGTTTGAATTCATATCCAACAATTGCGAGAATTACTTTTTACTGTCAATATCGGCTGCTGAGTTTCATTTTTTAATGTTTTCTGCTGGCTGTGTGCCTTCCGGATATTTTCAATTAAAAAAAATGTGCCTTGGCTCAAAAAAGGTTGAAAAACATCGATCTACGTCACACCAGCTCAGACGAGGAACAAACCAGAGTGGGCGGGGTTTGTTTTCAGAGCAGCTGAGCGCACCTCGGGACACGGCCACGGGCGTTGCTTGTGTCCTGTGTCGTCACCCTGCAGCTCCTCTTCGTTCCCTGGATTTCGAGCTGTGTGTCTCGTCTCCCCGAGTTCCCTCCTGTCTTCTTGCTGCCTTCCTGGATCTCGACCCCTCGCCTGGACACGGACTCTTGACGCCTCGCTCCTGCGCTTGACCTCTTGCTCGCCCACGGACCTCCGAGGCCTGCCTTGCTCCTTCTGGACTTCCGCACCAATGTTTTCTGCTCCTCCGGATTTTTTCAATGAAAAAAATGTGCCTTGGCTCAAAAAAGGTTGAAAAACACCGATCCACGTCAGCCCAGCTCAGACGAGGAACAAACCAGAGTGGGCGGGGTTTGTTTTCAGAGCAGCTGAGCGCGCCTCGGGACACGCCCACGGGCAATCTACACACCTGAACGCAGACGAAAGCTCCACGTCCTTCATAAGCCAGCGGATCCTGCGTTCCGTAGCTTCTTGTCTCGTACAGTAAGCCCTACACGTATGGAGGTCTCCTCGCCTATGTGCTTCCTTGCTCTCTGTTTCCCCTCCGTGCTCATCGTCTTGTGTCCTGTGTCGTCACCCTGCAGCTCCTCTTCCTTCCCTGGATTCGAGCTGTGTGTCTCGTCTCCCCGGGTTCCCTCCTGTCTTCTTAAGTTAAAGTTAAAGTTAAAGTACCAATGATTGTCACACACACACTAGGTGTGGTGAAATTTGTCCTCTCCATTTGACCCATCCCCTTGATCACCCCCTGGGAGGTGAGGGGAGCAGTGGGCAGCAGCGGTGCCACGCCCGGGGAATCATTTTTGGTGATTTAACCCCCAATTCCAACCCTTGATGCTGAGTGCCAAGCAGGGTGGTAATGGGTCCCATTTTTTGTAGTCTTTGGTATGACTCGGCCGGGGTTTGAACTCACAACCTACCGCTCTCAGGGCGGACACTCTAACCACTGGGCCACTGAGTAGGTTCTTGCTGCCTTCCTGGATCTCGACCCCTCGCCTGGACACGGACTCTTGACGCCTCGCTCCTGCCCTTGACCTCTTGCTCGCCCACGGACCTCCAAGGCCTGCCTTGCTCCTTCTGGACTTCCGCGCCAATGTTTTCTGCTGGTGGTGTGCCTCCGGGAATTTTTTCAATGCAAAAAAATGTGCCTTGGCTCCAAAAAGGTTGAAAAACACAGAGTTAAAATATCGAGTTTGTTTGAAAAAATGAGAATAAACAGAAAAGTAACCCTGATTTGAATACAAGTAAACATTTGGCATAGCTGGTATATCAAATTGGTCAATTGGAACTCCATTACGAAGAGCAGAGAACGATTGCTGACAAGATTACATGATGCATGGCACGGAGTAAATCAAGTTAATTGTGCAGCAAAGGACCATTACAAAGAATGGATTCCCTTGCATGTTGCTCATTTTCATGTTTATGGAGCATTATGACTGGCCTCTGCCCCCCGGCCCCCTCCTCCTCCGCAGATTTTATGTCCAACCAATCACAACCGACAGACAAACTAGCTTTGGTCCGCGGCCCGAACAGACAACGTCCAAGCCACAATAAACACTGCAGTCATTATTTCTGCTTCCAGTAATCTAGCCTCTCTTTGCGCCAGATGACGTGAAGATGATAACAGCGCCGCAGCTGCGCGGGGCGCCGAGCAAAATGGAAGGTATTCTGTCCATATGACTAATAACAAAACGAGTATGAAATGCCACTTTGAGGCTGGTGTAAAAGCTCGATATTGCATGCAAGATGGCAGGATGAGGGCATCGGGAGGTAAGAAAAATAAGCCTAATGTCTGATTAAGATTGCAAAGATATGATGATGAAGGAAATTAAAACCAAAGGTGGGTAGAGTAGCCAGAAATTGGACTCAAGTAAGAGTACTGTTACTTTAGAGATGTATTACTCAAGTAAAAGTAAGGAGTAGTCACCCAAATACTTACACTACCGTTCAAAAGTTTGGGGTCACCCAAACAATTTTGTGGAATAGCCTTCACTTCTAAGAACAAGAATAGGCTGTCGAGTTTCAGATGAAAGTTTATCTTTTTCTGGCCATTTTGAGCGTTTAATTGACCCCACAAATGTGATGCTCCAGAAACTCAATCTGCTCAAAGGAAGGTCAGTTTTGTAGCTTCTGTAACGAGCTAAACTGTTTTCAGATGTGTGAACATGATTGCACAAGGGTTTTCTAATCATCAATTAGCCTTCTGAGCCAATGAGCAAACACATTGTACCATTAGAACACTGGAGTGATAGTTGCTGGAAATGGGCACATACACCTATGTAGATATTGCACCAAAAACCAGACATTTGCAGCTAGAATAGTCATTTACCACATTAGCAATGTATAGAGTGTATTTCTTTCAAGTTAAGACTACTTTAAAGTTATCTTCATTGAAAAGTACAGTGCTTTTCCTTCAAAAATAAGGACATTTACATGTGACCCCAAACTTTTGAACGGGAGTGTACTTGAGTAAAAGTAAAAAGTATGTTGTGAAAAAACTACTCAAGTACTGAGTAACTGATGAGTAACATACACACACATAATATATATATATATACACACACACACACACATTATATATATATATATATATATATATATATATATATATATATATATATAGATACATTGATATATACAGTATATAATTTATATTTATTTATTTTGCCGTTTTTGTTTACATGTTAAAGGTGTTTTAATGAATATACATGCATGTTCAACACATATAGATTCCTTTCTTTCATGAAGACAAGAATATAAGTTGGTGTATTACCTGATTCTGATGAATTGTATGGGTGAGGGCGGACCTACGTCACTTCCGCCTACCAATCCCCCAGCAACCGGGAATTCGTTGAAAACAAACCAGCTCACAGCGAACGCAGCATTGACAGAAAAAAGCATTTAACGAGCGTTGTGGCTTGGAAGTCGGCGTTAAATCCTTCATTTACGCCTTTTTACTTATTCGCATGTCGTGTGAAAAAACGAAAATGTATTATTTGCGTGAACTTTAAAGCGTCTCAGGCTTAGCTTAGCTTGCTAGTTAGCTTAGCCTGCGCGCTACTAAGACGCGGAAGGTATCAACAACAAGATCAAGTGTTAATGTATAAAATATTGAGATATTTGAGGGCTACATGTATTGTTTAAGTACAACTGTTCTTCGCCAGGTGTTCTTTGGCCGCCCTGGCTTACGTTTTCCCGGTGGTGTCCATCTTAACGCTGCCTTTGGTATCCTTTCGTTGTCCGGTTTTCGAAAATAGCTAGCTAGGCTATAGACTATATAGTATATACCGCATGTTATTTTTGTACAACAACAACTTCAGCTGTCGAACGTTATAAGGTACAAATTCAACAAGTACAACATTAGCACGGACGGTATAGCCAAGTTGTGGTTAAGAAGGTGGATTTTTGTTCCTTATATTTACCGGAAATGAAGTGATCCGAACACACGACCCGGGACTTTGGGGGACTCCAGTGAGAACCGTCCTCGTTTTCCCAGTGTAAAGCTGCAAGCCATTTGTCTCGTCTCTGTGGGCTTTTATCGCGCTTTGGCAGAACAAAATACAACCTTTGTTTTCCCTGTTTCCAGTTGTGGTTAGCACAACCAAAAACAACACCGTTTTTCGGCATTTTGGAGGCAGAATGACGGGTTTAACCAGCGTAGGTCGACAGGTTAAAGAGTAATGGCAACGGTTTGTTTTCAACGCCAGTCTCATTGCTATGGCTCGAAGAACCCGTATGTAGCTCAGTTGCCCGGATGTCGGCCCTCACCCATTGATTGGAATCAGAGTAGTGATGATAACGTCCACGTTTTCAAATGGAGGAGAAAAAAAGTTCCTCCTTTCTGTCTAATACCACATGAAAGTGGTTGCTTTTTGCCATCTTATTTGTCCAGCTTCCATATTCGTTTTTATACACTTTACAAGAAATACATTGGCGGCAAACTCCGTAGCTTGCTAGCTTGTTTGCGCTGGCTTTCGGAGACTCTTATTTTGTAAGGGCAGGCGCGATGGAGCGGCACTTTTATTGTGAAGACAGGAACTGTGCGGTCAGTCTTTAGGCTTTTGACGGGATGTACGGTTGAAATAAAAAAAGTGTCTTTTTTCCTTCACACTTTTGATTGATTGATTGAAACTTTTATTAGTAGATTGCACAGTACAGTACATATTCCGTACAATTGACCACTAAATGGTAACACCCCAATACGTTTTTCAACTTGTTTAAGTCCTCGGATAAGCGGAAGAAGATGGATGGATGGATGGAACTTGTTTAAGTCAGGTCATGTGACCGCCTTGCTCTGTTTGATTGGTCCAACGTCACCAGTGACTACATCCGATTGGTGGAACGGAGTGAAACGTCACCAGTGACTGTATTTGGTGAGACGCAGGCACTTTGAAGGTCTGTCTGACAGACCAAAACAAACAAAGCGTGCATTAACAGATCGATAAAAATCAGTGGCGAGTAGCGAGCTGAATGTAGATAAAAGTAGCGGAGTAAAAGTAGCGTTTCTTCTCTATAAATGTACTCAAGTAAAAGTAAAAGTATGTTGCATTAAAACTACTCTTAGAAGTACAATTTATCCCAAAAGTTACTCAAGTAGATGTAACGGAGTAAATGTAGCGCGTTACTACCCACCTCTGATTAAAACCATGTGTTTGTTTTACCAACAATGTTTTTTTCTCCTCAGCGACTCATTACATTACAGATAAATACAGTATATTTGCCACAGGTTACATCAGGGGTGTCCAAAGTGCGGCCCGGGGGCCATTTGCGGCCCGCAGCTAATTGTTTGCCGGCCCGCCACACATTCTGGAAATGCTATTGCAAAAATAAACATTACAAAAAGTGGAATGAGGTGAACTCGAACTAGAAAAAGTTGCAATGTTGACACAAAGCTGCCATGCAGGCTGTTTTTTGTCACGTGGGGGTTTACGCTTGCTGCACGGTTGTTCTCCCAATGCACACTGACGGCTCCGGACCAAGACGTGAAGGTTGGAAGGATTTATTGATCATAAATCATCCAAAAACACAAGACAAGCAAAACGGATGCGTGCCGATCGCACGCGGAAGCTAAGGCTAAAACTTAGCGCAGGAAACAAAGAAGCTAAACTTAGCATGGACTTGAAACCAGTAATACTCACAAAACTTTACGCTGACAGGTTGCATGAAGCAAAACAATGAAGCCACACCGAGGGACCGGAAAAGACAGGCTTAAATAGAAGTCTCTGATTAGCAACAGGTGCGTGTCCGGAAAACCAGCGGCAGGTGAAAATAATGAGTAACCATGGTGACAAAACAAACAAGGAAGTGCAACCAGGAACTAAGGAAGTCCAAAACTAACAGAACATAACTAAACTAAACATGATCCGGACCACGGATCATGACAAGTTTTTTGTCACGACTTGGTCCTTGGGTTTTGTTTCTCCAGGAGGCAACGGAAAATTGGCGCGGGCAAGGCGTTGAATTTAAATACATGATTTATTTGAACACTAACAAACTACAAAAAAAAAGGAAGCAAACAAAAGGCGCGCACAATGGCGGGAGTACAAAACTTGGCTATAAACACAAAACTTGCACAAAGGCAGAAACTATGAACAATGAAACAAAAACACTAACTGTGGCATTAATAAACAAAAACTTACTTGGCATGGAAAGAGGGGCATAAAAAAAAGAAGCATGGATGATAAGGATGTGTCGCGAGTGTGGAGCATGAATGTGTGCTTCCTTTTTTTTGTAGTATGTTAGTGTTAAAATAAATCGTGTATTTAAATTCACGCCTTGCCCGCGCCAATTTTCCGTCGCCTTCCGGAGAGACAAAACCCAAGGACCAAGTCGTGACATTAAAAACAGACAGATTTAAAGGCCTACTGAAATGAATTTTTTTTTATTTAAACGGGAATAGCAGATCCATTCTATGTGTCATACTTGATCATTTCGCGATATTGCCATATTTTTGCTGAAAGGATTTAGTAGAGAAAATCGACGATAAAGTTCGCAACTTTTGCTCGCTGATAAAAAAAAGCCTTGCCTGTGCGTGACGTCACAGGAGCTAGTATTCCTCACAAATCCCCGTTGTTTACAATGGAGCGAGAGATTCGGAGCAACAAAGCGACGATTACCCCATTAATTTGAGCGAGGATGAAAGATTCGTAGATGAGGAACGTTACAGTGAAGGACTAGAGAGGCAGTGATGGACGTATCTTTTTTCGCTCTAACCGTAACTTAGGTACAAGCTGGCTCATTGGATTCCACACTTTCCTTTTTCTATTGTGGATCACGGATTTGTATTTTAAACCACCTGGGATACTATATCCTCTTGAAAATGAGAGTCGAGAACGCGAAATGGACATTTAAAGTGACTTTTATCTCCACGACAATACATCGGTGACACACTTAGCTACTGAGCTAACGTGATAGCATCGTTCTCAAATGAAGATAGAAACAAAATAAATAAACCCCTGACTGGAAGGATAGACAGAAGATCAACAATACTATTAAACCATGTACATGTAACTACACGGTTAAAAATTCTCAGCCTGGTAAGGCTTAACAATGCTGTTGCTAACGACGCTAAGGCTAATTTAGCAACCGGACCTCACAGAACTATGATAAAAACATTAGCGCTCCACCTACGCCAGCCAGCCCTCATCTGCTCATCAACAGCCGTGCTCACCTGCGTTCCAGCGATCGACGGCGCGACGAAGGACTTCATCCGTGGGTTTGGCGGCAAGCATCGGCTAGGCGTAGTAAGTAGTCCTTGTTGTGTTGCTGTAAGTATTGTACTTAGCCGCTAATACACCGATCGATCCCACCTACAACGTTCTTCTTTGCAGCCTCCATTGTTCATTAAACAAATTGCAAAAGATTCACCAACACAGATGTCCAGAATACTGTGGAATTTTGTCGAAGAAAACAAGAGGTTTTTGTATCGGGTCCGATGGGGTCCAACCACTTCCGTGGATTTTGTGACGTCACGCGCAGAAATCATATCCAAAGGAGTTTTTCAACCGGAAGTGTGGCGGGAAATTTAAAATGTCACTTTATAAGTTAACCCGGCCGTATTGGCATGTGTTGCAATGTTAAGATTTCATCATTGATATATAAACTATCAGACTGCGTGGTCGCTAGTAGTGGCTTTCAGTAGGCCTTTAAATAGTGACATGATCAGTGAAAACAGGTGCGTGACTCAAAACGTGAAACAGGTGCGTGACATGACAGGTGAAAACTAAAGGGTGACCATGGAAACCAAACAAAACAAGGAAGTGAAACCAGGAACTAAAAAAAGAGTCCAAAAACCAAGCAAAACATGGCCAAACAAAAACATGATTAACACAGACATGACATTTTTTTCTTTTGTCTATCTTTATTTTTCTTTTTTTTGCCATTGCTTAAAAAAAACAAATAATCAATGTCATAATGAATTATTGACCTATTGAAGGCTCCAATTATTTAAAATATTTCACTTTAAAATGTTTTATGTGGAAAATATTGCATATATTGTGTGGTTGCCATACAAAAACGTCAACTTTTTCTTTGACAAAAGAGCATAAAACAAACAAAATAATAGTTCAAATGTAAAATGGACAGATATATCTGAAGTTGATCCCGTAACTTAAGTGTTGAAAGTTAAAAAAAACCTAATACAAATGTATCACTTTATGAGTGGGGCACCTTTTGTATCCTAAATATATTTAATGGGATTTTATTTATCTTTTCACTGTGATTACTCAAAAATAACAATGAATTAATATTAATGGTGTCCTGCATTATTGATGTTTTTAAGGCTCTAATTACTTCACATCAAACATTGCTTTCTGAATGTTTTAGGCAGTGGGGGAAATACTGCATATTTCAGTTTCATTATAAAAAACTAAGTTGTCTTGACAGAAAAGAGGCATAAAACCTTTTTGGTTTTTTAAATTTTATATCAACCTGAAGTTGATATACTGTAAAACAGGGGTCAGCAACCTTTTTGAAACCAAGAGCTACTTCTTGGGTAGTGATTAATGCGAAGGGCTACCAGTTTGATACACACTTAAATAAATTGCCAGAAATAGCCAATTTGCTCAATTGACCTTTAACTCTATGTTATTATTAATAATTAATGATATTTACACTTAATTGAACAGTTTAAAAGAGGAGAAAACACCAAAAAAATTACAATTAAATTTTGAAACATAGTTTATCTTCAATTTCGACTCTTTAAAATTCAAAATTCAACTGAAAAAAAGAAGAAAAAAACTAGCTAATTTGAATCTTTTTGAAAAAATTAAAAAAAGAATTTATGGAACATCATTAGTAATTTTTCCTGATTAAGATTAATTTTAGAATTTTGATGACATGTTTTAAATAGGTTAAAATCCAATCTGCACTTTGTTAGAATATATAACAAATTGGACCAAGCTATATTTCTAACAAAGACAAATCATTATTTCTTCTAGATTTTCCAGAACAAAAATTTTAAAAGAAATTCAAAAGACTTTGAAATACGATCTAAATTTGATTCTACAGATTTTCTAGATTTGCCAGAATAATCTTTTTGAATTTTAATCATAATAAGTTTGAAGAAATATTTCACAAATATTCTTCGTCGAAAAAACAGAAGCTAAAATGAAGAATTAAATTAAAATGTATTTATTATTCTTTACAATAAAAAAAATAAATGTACTTGAACATTGATTTAAATTGTCAGGAAAGAAGAGGAAGGAATTTAAAAGGTAAAAAGGTATATGTGTTTAAAAATCCTAAAATCATTTTTAAGGTTGTATTTTTTTCTCTAAAATTGTCTTTCTGAAAGTTATAAGAAGCAAAGTAAAACAATTCATGAATTTATTTAAACAAGTGAAGACCAAGTCTTTAAAATATTTTCTTGGATTTTCAAATTCTATTTGAGTTTTGTCTCTCTTAGAATTGAAAATGTCAGGCAAAGCGAGACCAGCTTGCTAGTAAATAAATACAATTTAAAAAATAGAGGCAGCTCACTGGTAAGTGCTGCTATTTGAGCTATTTTTAGAACAGGCCAGCGGGCTACTCATCTGGTCCTTACGGGCTACCTGGTGCCCGCGGGCACGGTGTTGGTGACCCCTGCTGTAAAGATTTACTGTAAGCGTTAAATAAAAAAAATAAAAAAATAATTTGACTTGTTTTTAACATTTTAATGACTTAGACCCTTTATGGTCCCCGGGAGCCCTAAAGGGAAAAAAACCCCAAAATCCATATATTTTGTTATGATTTGAAAATGAAAACTATCAAAATGGCCCCCGGATGCTTAAATTTTTCCGTGTGCGGCCCTCAGTGGAAAAAATTTGGACACCCCTGGGTTACATCAATGCATTCATTATGCTCAATCAGACCTGGGCCACATGTGGCTCGTTATGATTTTCAAATTCTACATAATTTTTTTGTCGCCGCCATTATGATGTGCAGGGCTGTTTTTAAATGACCGTAAGTCTTGAACTATATTTCAATGTTCGAAATCTGCGCTTTTGGGTGTTATACGAGTTATTACGGTAATCTACGTCAGTGTTTTTCAACCACTGGTCTGGTGTGCCTTGGGAGATTATCTAATTTCACCTAATTGGGATAAAAATATTTTTTGCAAACCAACTAAACTAAAGTCTGCAAATGATGTGTTGTTGTTGAGTGTCGGTGCTGTCTGGAGTTCGGCAGAGTAACCGTGTAATACTCTTCCATATCAGTAGGTGGCAGCCGGTAGCTAATTGCTTTGTAGATGTCGGAAACAGCGGGAGGCAGTGTGCAGGTAAAAAGGTGTCTAATGCTTAAACCAAAAATAAACAAAAGGCGAGTGCCGCTAAGAAAAGGCATTGAAGCTTAGGGAAGGCTATGCAGAACGAAACTAAAACTGAACTGGCTACAAAGTGAACAAAAACAGAATGCTGGACGACAGCAAAGACTTACTGCGGAGCAAAAACGGCGTCCACAATGTACATCCGAACATGACATGGCAATCAACAATGTCGCCACAAAGAAGGATGAAAACAACTGAAATATTCTTGATTGTTAAAACAATGCAGATGCGGGAAATATCGCTCAAAGGAAGACATGAAACTGCTACAGGAAAATACCAAAAAAAGAGAAAAAGCCACCAAAATAGGAACGCAAGACAAGAACTAAAACACTACACACAGGAAAACAGCAAAAAACTCCAAATAAGTCAGGGGGTGATGTGACAGGTGGTGACAGTACACCTACTTTGAGACAAGAGCTATATTGATGCATGCTTGGTTGTGGTTTAAAGTCATATCCAACGACTTTTTACTGTCAGCTGAGTTTAGTTTTTTTTAATGATTTCTGTTAGTGGTGTGAATCAGGATTTTTTCAACGCAAAAAATGTGCCTTGGCTCAAAAAAGGTTGAAAAACACTGATCCACGTCACACCAGCTCAGACGAGAAACAAACCAGAGTGGGCGGGGTTTGTTTTCAGAGCAGCTGAGCGCGCCTCGGGACACGCCCACGGGCGTTCCTCTCCTGCAATCAGCAATCTACACACCTGCCGCTGATGAAAGCTCCACATCCTTCATAAGCCAGCGGATCCTGCGTTCCAGTGCCAGAACGTAGCTACTTGTCTCGTACAGTAAGCCCTACACGTCTGGAGCTCTCCTCGCCTATGTGCTTCCTTGCTCTCTGTTTCCCCTCCGTGCTCATCGTCTTGTGTCCTGTGTCGTCACCCTGCAGCTCCTCTTCGTTCCCTGGATTCGAGCTGTGTGTCTCGTCTCCCCGGGTTCCCTCCTGTCTTCTTGCTGCCTCACCTCACCCTTGCTCCTGATGGTGGTTAGGGCCTTACATGGCACTCCTGCCAACAGTGTGTGAATGTGGAAATAGTGTCAAAGCGCTTTGAGTACCTTGAAGGTAGAAACGCGCTATACAAGTATAACCCATTTACCATTTATTGTACAGCAGATTTTTACAGCTAAATGTGTACTGTATTTTTCGGAGTATAAGTCGCTCCGGAGTATAAGTCGCACCGGCCGAAAATGCATAATAAAGAAGGAAAAAAAGATATAAGTCTCATTTTTTGGGGAAATGTATTTGATAAAAGCCAACACCAAGAATAGACATTTGAAAGGCAATTTAAAATAAATAAAGAATAGTGAACAACAGGCTGAATAAGTGTACGTTATATGAGGCATAAATAACCAACTGAGAAGGTGCCTGGTATGTTAACGTAACGTATTATGGTAAGAGTCATTCAAATAACTATAACATATAGAACATGCTATACGTTTACCAAACAATCTGTCACTCCTAATCGCTAAATCCCATGAAATCTTATACGTCTAGTCTCTTACGTGAATGAGCTAAATAATATTATTTGATATTTTACGCTAATGTGTTAATCATTTCACACATAAGTCGCTCCTGAGTATAAGTCGCACCCCCGGCCAAACTATGAAAAAAACTGCAACTTATAGTCCGAAAAATACGGTACATATAATTTATACACACATACACCTTGGCCCCCCCACACACATTTTTTTCCCTCAACGTGGCCCCCCCCCCCCCCCCGAGTCAAAATATTTGCCTAGCTCCGTGCTAGAGAATAGCTTGAATAAACCTTAAAGGCCTACTGAAATGATTTTTTTTTTATTTAAACGGGGATAGCAGATCCATTCTGTGTGTCATACTTGATCATTTCGCGATATTGCCATATTTTTGCTGACAGGATTTAGTAGAGAACATTGACGATAATGTTGCAACTTTTGCTCGCTGATAAAAAAAAGCCTTTCCTGTACCGGAAGTAGCGTGACGTCACCGGAGGAAGGACTTCTCACAATTCCCCATTGTTTACAATGCAGCGAGAGCGATTCGGACCGAGAAAGCGACGATTACCCCATTAATTTGAGCCAGGATGAAAGATTCGTGGATGAGGAACGTGAGAGTGAAGGACTATAATGCAGTGGAAGACATATCTTTTTTCGCTCTGACCGTAACTTAGGTACAAGCTGGCTCATTGGATTCCACACTTTCTCCTTTTTCTATTGTGGATCACGGATTTGTATTTTAAACCACCTCGGATACTATATCCTCTTGAAAATGAGAGTCGAGCACGCGAAATGGACATTCACAGTGACTTTTATCTCCACGACAATACATCGACGAAACACTTTAGCTACTGAGTTAACGTGATAGCATCGTGCTCAACTGCATATAGAAACAAAAGAAATAAACCCCTGACTGGAAGGATAGATAGAAAATCA
Organism: Entelurus aequoreus; assembly: GCF_033978785.1. Classification (NCBI taxonomy): domain Eukaryota; kingdom Metazoa; phylum Chordata; class Actinopteri; order Syngnathiformes; family Syngnathidae; genus Entelurus; species Entelurus aequoreus. The sequence continues at coordinate 3,574,645 of NC_084754.1, read as the reverse complement.
ACAATACTATTAAACCATGGACATGTAAATACACGGTTAATGCTTTCCAGGCTGGCGAAGGTTAACAATGCTGTTGCTAACGACGCCATTGAAGCTAACTTAGCAACCGGACCTCACAGAGCTATGCTAAAAACATTAGCTATCCACCTACGCCAGCCAGCCCTCATCTGCTCATCAACACCCGTGCTCACCTGCGTTCCAGCGATCGACGGTGCGATGAAGGACTTCACCCGATCACAGATGCGGTCGGCGGCCCGGAGACGGAGGAAGTTAAGGTGAGCTCGCCGGCTAGCGCGTCTGCTATCCATCTCTCAGTCCTCCTGGTTGTGTTGCTGTAGTCCGCCGCTAATACACCGATCCCACCTACAGCTTTCTTCTTTGCAGTCTCCATTGTTCATTAAACAAATTGCAAAAGATTCACCAACACAGATGTCCAGAATACTGTGGAATTATGAGATGAAAACAGAGTTTTTTGTATAGGATTCAATGGGTCCGTATTCTTCCGTACCAATCCTTGACGTCACGCGCATCCGTCAGCATAAAAAAACGTTTTCAACCGGAAGTGTGGCGGGAATTTTAAAATGTCACTTTATAAGTTAACCCGGCCGTATTGGCATGTGTTGCAATGTTAAGATTTCATCATTGATATATAAACTATCAGACTGCGTGGTCGCTAGTAGTGGCTTTCAGTAGGCCTTTAACACTGTTATTTTAAGTGACCCAGATCAGGTTAGTGCAGGGGTCGGCAACCCAAAATGTTGAAAGAGCCACATTGGACCAAAAATACAAAAACAAATCTGTCTGGAGCCGCAACAAATTAGAAGCCATATTACATACAGATAGTGTGTCATGAGATATACATTGAATTAAGATGACTTAAAGGAAACTAAATGAGCTCAAATATAGCTACAAATGAGGCATAATGATGCAATATGTACATATAGCTAGCCTAAATAGCATGTTAGCATCGATTAGCTTGCAGTCATGCAGTGACCAAATATGTCTGATTAGCACTCCACACAAGTCAATAACATCAACAAAACTCACCTTTGTGTAGTCACGCACAACGTTAAAAGTTTGGCAGACAAAATGAGACAGAAAAAGAAGTGGCATAAAACACGTCCTAGAAAGTCGGAGAAAGTTATACATTGTAAACAAACTAAGGTGAGTTCAAGGACCGCCAAAATTAGTAGGACAAAACGGCGCTCGCCAAATACTCGAATCAGTGAAGCATGTTTAATATAAACAGTGTGCTTTATAACAATTAGGGAGGTTTGTGTCATGTTTGTCCTCCTACAGTAACCATATTAAAACAAAAAATATATATTTTTTCCCCTCATCTTTTTCCATTTTTCATACATTTTTGAAAAAGCTTCAGAGAGCCACTAGGGCGGCGCTAAAGAGCCGCATGCGGCTCTAGAGCCTCGGGTTGCCGACCCCTGGGTTATTGTGTGTGATCATAGTGGCACAAATAGCATACCGGTATATCTTGAGATCGAAATTCGAAAAGCTGATATGAATTGGATACCTGCCAATCAGAAAATTAATTAAAAAAACAAAAACATGATGTGCCTTCTGAACTGTTAAATATGTACTGCAGGGGACTGAATCATTTTTTTAATGGTTAATAGAATTTAAATAATAATTAAAAAAAAGTCAGTCCCTTACAATGAACATCACTGCTGCCAATAATGCAATGCGAAGGGACAGGGATGGGAATCAAAGAACCCGGTTCTTGTTCAGAAACGGTTTCCAGTGTATCAATTCCTTGTCACTTTTCCACGACGCAACATGGCGCCCAGGCCTCGGAAACACTCCAAGGTTTGGCTACATTTTACAAGAAGAGATCGCCCTGAGATTCGGTAGGTCGTGAGTTCAAACCCCGGCCGAGTCATACCAAAGACTATACAAATGGGACCCGTTACCTCCCTGCTTGACAGTCGGCATCAAGGGTTGGAACCAAAATGATTCCCGGGCGCGGCCACCGCTGCTGCTCACTGCTCCCCTCACCTCCCAGGGGGTGATCAAGGGTGATGGGTCAAATGCGGGGGATAATTTCACCACACCGAGTGTGTGTGTGACTATCATTGGCACTTTAACTTTAACTTTAATAGGGCTACTGGTAAGCATTGCAAAGGAGGACACACCGGCAATGTGCTGAAACATTCGGCATGGCTCAGTTGGTAGAGCACTTGTGCCAGCAATTTGAGGGTTCCAGGTTCCGCCATCCTAGTTGCGTCCGTCACCCACCTTGCTCCCACTGGTGTATGAATGTTTAGTGGCGGTGGGATGAAGAGTGTAGGCGCAAATTGGCGGCCACGCTTCCATCAGTGTAACCCCAGAGCAGCTGTGGCTACAAATGTAGCTTACCACCATCAATGTGTGAATGTGGAGTGAAAGAATGATGGGTTTTCAGTAGAGATGTCCGATAATATCGATATATACGTTAAAATGTAATATCGGAAATTATCGGTATCGTTTTTTTTTTATTATCGGTAGCTTTTTTTTTGTTTGTTTTGTTTTTATTATTAAATCAACATAAAAAACACAAGATACACTTACAATTAGTGCACCAACCCAAAAAACCTCCCCCATTTACACTCATTCACACAAAAGGGTTGTTTCTTTCTGTTATTAATATTCTGGTTCCTACATTATATATCAATATATATCAATACAGTCTGCAAGGGATACAGTCCGTAAGCACACATGATTGTGCGTGCTGCTGCTCCACTAATAGTACTAACCTTTAACAGTTAATTTTACTCATTTTCATTCATTACTAGTTTCTATGTAACTGTTTTTATATTGTTGTACTTTCTTTTCATATTCAAGAAAATGTTTTTAATTAATTTATCTTATTTTACTATTTTTTTTAAAAAGTACCTTATCTTCACCATACCCGGTTGTCCAAATTAGGCATCGGTAATTAAAGAGTTGGACAATATCGGAATATCGGATATCGGCAAAAAGCCATTATCGGACATCCCTAGTTTTCAGTTTTCTGTAAAGCCCTTTGAGTGTCCAGAAAAGCGCTCTATTACATCTGAACAACACAGCACGTAAAAACTATGAATGGTTATTGCGTTTTTGAACGGCTCCGATCTCATCCCAGCGGCAGTAACGCTAGAACGTCATCCGTACACAACAGGTACTCACACCGCCTGTCATGTCAGCGCTATTATTTGTTCAGTTGAAACCAATTATTTCTCATTTTAATGAGCATGACGAAAGACAGATTCTGACCGGCTCCGAGACGGGCAGTACTCCAGTTCACGTCTGCCGCTAGACCAGGGGTCGGCAACCCAAAATGTTGAAAGAGCCACATTGGACCAAAAATACAAAAACAAATCTGTCTGGAGCCGCAACAAATTAGAAGCCATAATACAAACAGATAGTGTGTCATGAGATATACATTGAATTAAAATGACTTAAAGGAAACTAAATGACCTCAAATATAGCTACAAATGAGGCATAATGATGCAATATGTACATATAGCTAGCCTAAATAGCATGTTAGCATCGATTAGCTTGCAGTCATGCAGTGACCAAATATGTCTGATTAGCACTCCACACAAGTCAATAACATCAACAAAACTCACCTTTGTGTAGTCACGCACAACGTTAAAAGTTTGGCGGAGAAAATGAGACAGAAAAAGAAGTGGCATAAAACACGTCCTAGAAAGTCGGAGAAAGTTATACATTGTAAACAAACTAAGGTGAGTTCAAGGACCGCCAAAATTAGTAGGACAAAACGGCGCTCGCCAAATACTCGAATCAGTGAAGCATGTTTAATACAAACAGTGTGATTTATAACAATTAGGAAGGTTTGTGTCATGTTTGTCCTCCTACAGTAACCATATTAAAACAAAAAATATATTTTTTTTCCCCTCATCTTTTTCCATTTTTCATACATTTTTGAAAAAGCTTCAGAGAGCCACTAGGGCGGCGCTAAAGAGCCGCATGCGGCTCTAGAGCCGCGGGTTGCCGACCCCTGCGCTAGACCAATGTCACCGAGCATTAGGGATGTAAAAACCCCAAAAGCAGTGAAGTTGGCACGTTGTGTAAATGGTAAATAAAAACAGAATACAATAATTTGCAAATTCTTTTCAACTTATATTCAATTGAATAGACTGCAAAGACGAGATACTCAACGTTCGAACTGGAAAACATTGTTATTTTTTTGCAAATATTAGCTCATTTGGAATTTGATGCCTGCAACATGTTTCAGAAAAGCTGGCACAAGTGGCAAAAAAGACTGAGAAAGTTGAGGAATGCTCATCAAACACTTATTTGGAACATCCCACATGTGAACAGGCTAATTGGGAACAGGTGGGTGCCATGATTGGGTATAAAAGCAGCTTCCATGAAATGCTCAGTCATTCACAAACAAGGACGGGGCGAGGGTCACCGCTTTGTGAACAAATGCGTGAGCAAATTGTTTAAGAACAACATTTCTCAACCAGCTATTGCAAGGAATTTAGGGATTTCACCATCTCCGGCCTGTAATATCATCAAAAGGTTCAGAGAATATGGAGAAATGACTGCACGTAAGCGGCAATGCCCGTGACCTTCGATCCCTCAGGCGGTACTGCGTCAAAAACTGACATCAGTGTGTAAAGGACATCACCACATGGGCTCAGGAAGACTTCAGAAACCCACTGTCAGTAACTACAGTTGGTCGCCACATCT
>NC_084754.1:3474953-3564953 GCF_033978785.1 Entelurus aequoreus | reverse complement strand
ATCATTATGTCAAGATAATGGTACTAGCATTTACTTCATTTAAGAATATTTTTCAAAATATTGAGCAAAAAGGTCTCTTTTTTTTTCTACCAAGAAAAGTGCACTTGTTATTAGTGAGAATATACTTATTTTAAGGTATTTTTGGGTTCATTGAGGTTAGCTAATTAGGGTCCGCACAGGACCATTGCAAAAGGAAATCCCAAAGGGAGTTCCTTTTGCAATGGGACGAAAGGAACCTATTGAAATTGTAAGGTTTTATTATTATTATTGTTTATTATTATTATTATTATTCCGCCGCCACAAAAAACTCTAATTTGACCCACTTAACATGCTTCAAAACTCACCAAATTTGACACACAAATCAGGACCTGCGAAAATTGCCATCTAATAAAAAACCAAACCCCAAAAATCAAAATTGCGCTCTAGCGCCCCCTAGGAAAAAACAAAAACAAACTGCCTGTAACTCCCACTAGGAAGGTCGTAGAGACATGAAACACAATCCTCTATGTAGGTCTGACTTAGACCTACATTGCATAATTTAACATCCTCGGGCAAAAACCAACAGGAAGTTGGCAATTTCCCCTTCAAGACAAAATTGTACTAAAAACACTCATTTTTGCCTCTTTGAGCTGTAATTTGACCCCCTTAACATACTTCAAAACTCATCAAACTTTTCACACACATCGGAATTGGTGGAAATTGCGATCTAAAAAAAAACCGAACCCCAAAACTCAATATTGCGCTCTAGCGCAATTTTTGAATAAAACAGAGACAAAACTGCTCCTCAGAGGAAAACTCCGACAAAACTGCTTGGAACTTCCGGTACGAACGTCTTAGAGACATGAAACACATACCTCTATGTAGGTCTCACCTACACCTACATTTCATAGATTGACATCCTTCAGCAAAAATCAACAGGAAGTTTGCAATCCCTCCTTCAAAACAAAATTTTTGTTATAACCGGTCACCAAACATCAAACATTATCTCCTCTGAGTGCGTTTGTTGTTTCGGCTTCAAACTACTACAGGAGAGAGATTGAACCCTTCTGATTAAACGTTGACGACGGCGTTTCGTTTAGTGCTACCGTTTTGATTTTACGAGCCTTCAAAGACCCGCAGCACTAAAGCTGCTCCGCTGCTGTGATTTTACGCGCCTTCAAAGAAAACAACCACTGTGCCGCAACACCTAGGAAAAAAACACAGACACAACTTCCTCTAACTCCCAGTACGAATATCGTAGCGACACGAAACAAAAACCTCTATGTAGGTCTCACTCAGGACTACCACTGGACAAAAGTATTGGGACACCTAGGACTAGCACCAGCCAAAATGCGGACCCGACCAACGCTGCTTGCAGCTTTAATTTGACTTGTTTTGGAAAGCTTAATTTTCTTGTTCTATTGGCAGATAATTTTGCTTAGTTCAAATAAAATACCCCTAATTTTTGCATTTTTTTTCTTGTTTTTGAACACTGACTTTTTGCAGTGCAGACATAAACAAAGAAAACATTTTCGACTGCAATCGGAGTAATAACTAGGGTGACCATTTCCATTACACCAAAAAGGAGGACCATTTGCGGCATATGACACCAAAAAGGAGGACATTATGCGGCATATCAATAAATGACTATGGTGTACATAGGACTCTGGTATACTCTTATTTATAGTACAATTTTGAGTGGTTTAAAGATGATGTTTGTGTGGCTGAATAGGAAAAAATATTAAAGTCAAGTGTTTGTTAACAGTATTTGTATTTATTCAAGACATTGTGGTGTTCAAAAAGTGACCACTGAGATGAATCTTTTCAAGTGCAGAGTGCCACAAAGCATAACATGTGTGGACTTAAATGTAAACAACAATTAACAGGTAACATGTATAATTTAAAAAAAATGTGAGCGACATCAGACGTGCACACTGTGGCCACACCAGCGTCACACCTGTCCCAAACCTGACATCATAACAATTTAAATGTTTTATTAAAATAATTTTCTGATATAAGTGATTTTGCCCCCTTACAATGACAATAACAAAAAAACATGTTTTTCATGAGCTATGTGCTAGTATTGTATGTCTGGCTGCGGGTCCTGCCTTTAAAAGAAATGTTACCCCTTTCAGAGATTACATTTAGTTCCTGTAACTTTCTGTCTGTAAAATACATCTTTTTATTAGCATTTATGAAATCTAGTGACAATATTTCATGAATAATATCCTTAGATTAACATTGTTAATAAATGGCAGTAAAATAAGCACACATGTGATTGAGGAGTCAGAGTGTTACAACCTGGCATTTACACATTGCGTGGCGTTGGGGTTGTCCCACTTTTTGTGTGGCCATAAACGCAGCACTGGCTAAGTGCCATGAGTGCGTGTGTTGGTGCAGGTGAGACAGAGCGAGCGGCTTCTGTTGATATGACGGATGACAACGTTGGTTTAAGCCTGGTTTGTATGGCAGAAAATTACCACTTTTTATAGATAAAAGTTTTTTTTACTCATGTTTTTGGTGTGGTTACAAACAGTTTTGCTCAATAAAGTGATTGATGGAATTCCTGTCCGTAAAGTGTCTCGACAGACGATAATTGAACTGTGTTGACAAAGATTGTTTTATTCTATGGGGCCACTCTTGTTGTCACCTGTCACTCACAGAGTTGCATTGCAAAATCATACAGAATAAATTGTAATGTGTTTATTTTGTTTAAAGTTCAGATGGGATTTTTGATTTCCTGCGCGGCATTAATTTGCTGTGCGCAGATGACGCGTGAGCGGTGCGCCATTGCGCAGGCGCGCACCTTAGAGGGAACGTTGGACCCTTGTTTACCTTTGTAACCAATGATAAGCAGATTTGTATCAGACATCGCTCTTAGCCAATCATTTGATATGTTACTGCGTTGGGGGCATTTTTTTACGGTCTATGATTGGCTATTGCGCTGCAGCCCAGCAAAGATGAAAAAACTCCGCTCTTCAAGCCTAGTGCCTCAAAAAGGAGGACAAATACGTGTCCGGCTTGATGCTGCGCCGGACGCCGGACAGGGCATTAAAAATCCGGACTGTCCGGCCTAAATCCGGACACCTGGTCACCCTAGTAATAACGCAGTAACCAGCAATGAAAGCAACTTTATGTAATATTTAATATGCATGTCATGTACTTATAGTTTGCAACATCTTTGTTGTCGCCCGTGTGTGTTTTTTTTGTATTATTTGGGCGTGTGTGCATGCAGTAAGAGTAAATAGATGTCCCGGCAGTGTTATTCCAGCCTGAGTGTTACATCGATACCTTTACACATGACTAAATCAAATAAATAAGGTGAGAGCCCTCTCAGCCGTAGTAAACTAAACCCAGAGCCTCACTAACATTCTCCGGTTTTGTCTGTGTTTGCCACAAAAAAAAAAAGTGACGCTAAGTGTGAATGTGTGTGATAATTGTGGGGTTCTGCTGAGAGCTGAGAGGCCCCAGTGTTTGTTTATACTCGCGCTACCCTAAGTGGTCGTAGCCGGAGGATTTTGCAAGGGCTGAGCCGAGCCCAGAGACCAGTAAAACCGGGCCCCCGTGTACAAAAGCGGCTCAGTCTGCTTACATTTACAGAATTTGCGCAAGTTATGTACAGTCATGGTGTAAACAGACACAAACAGGCTGCTGACAGACTCGGCCTACGCACGTCTTAAAGGCCTACTGAAATGCGATTTTCTCATTTAAACGGGGATAGCAGGTCCATTCTATGTGTCATACTTGATCATTTCGCGATATTGCCATATTTTTCCTGAAAGGATTTAGTAGAGAACATCGACGATAAAGTTTTGGTCGCTGATGAAAAAAAGCCTTGCCTGTACCGGAAGTAGCAGACGATATGCGCGTGACGTCACCGGTTGTGGAGCTCCTCACATCTGCACATTGTTTACAATCATGGCCACCAGCAGCGAGAGCGATTCGGACCGAGAAAGCGACGATTTCCCCATTAATTTGAGCGAGGATGAAAGATTTGTGGATGAGGAAAGTGAGAGTGAAGGACTGGAGGGCAGTGGAAGCGATTCAGATAGGGAAGATGCTGTGAGAGGCGGGTGGGACCTGATAATCAGCTGGGAATGACTAAAACAGTAAATAAACACAAGACATATATATACTCTATTAGCCACAACACAACCAGGCTTATATTTAATATGCCACAAATTAATCCCGCATAACAAACACCTCCCCCCTCCCGTCCATATAACCCGCCAATACAACTCAAACACCCGCACAACACACTCAATCCCACAGCCCAAAGTACCGTTCACCTCCGCAAAGTTCATACAGCACATACACTACCGTTCAAAAGTTTGGGGTCACCCAAACAATTTTGTGGAATAGCCTTCATTTCTAAGAACAAGAATACACTGTGGAGTTTCAGATGAAAGTTCTCTTTTTCTGGCCATTTTGAGCGTTTAATTGACCCCACAAATGTGATGCTCCAGAAACTCAATCTGCTCAAAGGAAGGTCAGTTTTGTAGCTTCTGTAACGAGCTAAACTGTTTTCAGATGTGTGAACATGATTGCACGAGGGTTTTCTAATCATCAATTAGCCTTCTGAGCCAATGAGCAAACACATTGTACCATTAGAACACTGGAGTGATAGTTGCTGGAAATTGGCCTCTATACACCTATGTAGATATTGCACCAAAAACCAGACATTTGCAGCTAGAATAGTCATTTACCACATTAGCAATGTATAGAGTGTATTTCTTTCAAGTTAAGACTAGTTTAAAGTTATCTTCATAGAAAAGTACAGTGCTTTTCCTTCAAAAATAAGGACATTTCAATGTGACCCCAAACTTTTGAACGGTAGTGTATATTTCCCCAAAGTTACGTACGTGACATGCACATAGCGGCACGCACGTACGGGCAAGCGATCAAATGTTTGGAAGCCGCAGCTGCGTACTCACGGTACCGCGTCTGCGTATCCAACTCAAAGTCCTCCTGGTAAGAGTCTCTGTTGTCCCAGTTCTCCACAGGCCAATGGTAAAGCTTGCCTGTCATCTTTCGGGAATGTAAACAATGAAACACCGGCTACGTGTTTGTGTTGCTGCAGCCGGCCAAAATACACCGCTTCCCACCTACAGCTTTCTTCTTTGCCGTCTCCATTGTTCATTGAACAAATTGCAAAAGATTCACCAACACAGATGTCCAGAATACTGTGCGATGAAAACAGACCACTTAATAGCTGGCCACAATGCTGTCCCAAAATGTCCTCTACAATCCGTGACGTCACGCGCAGGCGTCATCATACCGAGACGTTTTCAGCAGGATATTTCGCGCAAAATTTAAAATTGCACTTTATAAGTTAACCCGGCCGTATTGGCATGTGTTGCAATGTTAAGATTTCATCATTGATATATAAACTATCAGACTGCGTGGTCGCTAGTAGTGGCTTTCAGTAGGCCTTTAAGAGGACACAAACCGCAAATCACACTAAGGCAGAATTAATAACTCTTTTAGTAGTATCACATATACCGTAATTTCCGGACTATAAGCCGCACCTGACTATAAGCCGCACCAGCTAAATTTAGGGGAAAATACAGATTGCTCCATATATAAGCCGCACCCGACTATAAGCCGCAGGGTTTTGATGTGTAATTAGCGTAGTATATAGGGGTTCCTGCTACCACGGAGGGGATTGTCGGGACAGAGATGACTGTTTGGGAACGCAAAGCATCCCATTTATTAACAATAAATCTTTCAATCATTCAATCAAACTTTCACATCTTTGACATGGCGAACAGCATTCGTGCAGAGTACAAATAATACAACGCTGCAAAGTAATACAAAGTGCTCGCCTGTACGTTATCAAAATAACCAGCCTACCGGTATATGAAAAGTCAGTCTTTAATCATTGTGTCATCGTCTTCCTCCTGCGTACTAAAACCACCCAAATCCTCTTCGTCGGTGTCGGAGAAGAACAGGCCGCAAATAAGCCGCACCCTTGTATAAGCCGCAGGGACCAGAACGAGGGGGAAAAGTAGCGGATTATAGTCCGGAAATTACGGTAATATGCAAGCATTTTCAATCAAAGTGTAACGTGCAAACAACACGCAAAGTAACAGAGACATGAAAAGCATCTATTAAAACTGGTCGTCTGCTGATTTTGGGGGTTTGAAACCAATTTTTCATGAAAAAATTAGGTATTAACGCGGTAATAACGCGTTAATTATACAACACCCAAAACCAGTGAAGTTGGCACGCTGTGTAAATGGTAAATAAAAACAGAATACAATGATTTGCAAATCCTTTTCAACTTATTGTCACACCGCGGTGAGGGAAGTCTCGTCTTGTTTTTTTTCTGTCTTGTGATTTGCATGTTTTATTTTGAAAAGCAACTCCTCTTGTTTCAGATCACGGGTCCTTCCTCTTGTGTCACCAGTCTGACGTCATCCCTGACCCTTGATTGTTTCCACCTGTTTCCCATTACCCTCATGTTCCATATAAGCCCATGCCTCCCCTTGTTCTGTGCCAGATTGTCTCGAGCTTTCGTGCCTGTCTAGCTTCCATGTTCATGTCCATGCCTTGCCTCGTCCCACGTCTACTTCCTTGTATCCGGTATTTCCCACGCTGTAATTTTGAGTTCACTTTTTCTCCTCCCTCAGAGCGACTTTTGTTATCTAGCCTTTTTCCAACCGCAGTGGTGAGTTATGATTTTTTGCTAATGATCTTCCTTCCTCAAAGTTTTTGAGTGATTTTTTGTTTACATTTATTAGAATAAGATTAGAGTAGTAATTTTTATAGTCATTATTTTCTTCCTCCAAATGGAGCGTTTTTTTTGTTAAAGTTTTTGATAGCAGATACGGTGCTAATTATAAATCGTCTTTATTTTCGTATTTCCTCCTTTTTGAGTGATTTTCGGTTTTTCCCTTTTTGGAATCTTTTTTCGCTGTCTGTTTTTGTGACTCATAGTATTTTTAATATTCTCTGCTCGGGAGGTTAAAAGAGTTTTCAAAATAAAAGCTTTTTTTAGAATCCCATCTCTGCATCTGAGTCCCTTCCTTCGTCCAAGCCTGACATTTATATTCAAATGAATAGACTGCAAAGACAAGATACTTAACTTCAAACTGGTGAATTTTGTTATTTTTTGCAAATATTAGCTCATTTGGAAATTGGATGCCTGCAACATGTTTCAAAAAATCAATGACTTGCAATTCAGTAAACCATTTAAAAAACGTTCCTGTATGACATTCTGACTACTAAATTGCATTTGTACCCAAATAATGGGGTATTTTCTTCAGCAGATTTTATTTATGCGAGCATAGTGTGATTTATCTGATTTAAAAAAATAATCACTTGACAGCCCTAATTTATATACAGTCCATCCATCCATTTTCTACCGCTTGTCCCTTTTGGGGTCGCGGGGGTTCCTGGAGCCTATCTCAGCTCCATTCGGACACAGTACAGGCCAAAAGTTTGGACACACCGTCTCATTCAATGGGTTTTCTTTATTTTCATGACTATTTACATTGTAGATTGTCACTGAAGGCATCAAAACTATGAATGAACACATGTGGAGTTATGTACTTAACAAAAAAAGGTGAAATAACTGAAAACATGTTTTATATTCTAGTTTCTTCAAAATAGCCACCCTTTGCTCTGATTAATGTTTTGCACACTCTTGGCATTCTCTCCATGAGCTTCAATAGGTAGTCACCTGAAAGGGTCTTCACTTCACATGTGTCAGTTTTGATGCCTTCAGTGACAATCTACAATGTAAATAGTCATGGAAATAAGGAAAACTCATTGAATGAGAAGGTGTGTCCAAACTTTTGGCCTGTACTGTACATATATATATATATACATATATATACATATATATATACATATATATATATATATATATATATATATATATATATATATATATATATATATATATATATATATATATATATATATATATATATATATATATATATATATATATATATATATATATATATATATATATATATATATACTTATTGGCCTGTTGCACATTCTAAAAGTAATGGTGTAATGTAATGAGAAAAAGTTTACAGGCTATTTTACATTTTACAGGCATATATATGAAGTAAAATAGCCTAAAGAGGGCTCTTTCTAACAGATTTTTTTCAAAGTAAAATGTAAAAAAAAAAAAAGGTAAGTTGCAATAATTTCACCTCAGAATTTAGTGTATTTTACTGTAAATGGAAAAACAGTACTGCTATTTTTATGGTAAAAAAAAAAAAAAAGGCAGCTCAGTTGCCAGAATTTTACTAATTTGTTTTTTTTCACCGTAAATAAAAAAAACCTTGCAATTTTACAGTAACATTTTGGCACCTGAGTTGCCAGTTTGTTTTTTGTTTTTTATCGCAAAACTCTCTGTTGAATTTTCGGTGTATTACTGTAAATGCCAAAACGGCACCACAGTTTATTACAGTAAAAAAAAGTACTGTTTTTTTCCATTTAGAGAAAGATGCTGTAAAAACCACAGTAAATTTCACAGTTTTACCATGAAATCTATTGCTACTTTTACATTGCACAATTTGATGGATAACTTGCTTTGAAATCATTATTATTAGTATTTATTTCTATTAAAAACATGGTTTAAATGATTTATAATTGCATAATTAGACAATAATTAAGTTAACATAATTTGCGATTACATGGAGTTAGGGATGTCCGATAATGGCTTTTTGCCGATATCCGATATTCCGATATTGTCCTACTCTTTAATTACCGATACCGATATCAACCGATACCGATATCAACCGATATATGCAGTCGAGGAATTAACACATTATTATACCTAATTTGGACAACCATGTATGGTGAAGATAAGGTACTTTTTAAAAATAATAATAAAATAAGATAACTAAATTAAAAATATTTTCTTGAATAAAAAAGAAAGTAAAACAATATAAAAACAGTTACATAGAAACTAGTAATTAATGAAAATGAGTAAAATTAACTGTTAAAGGTTAGTACTATTAGTGGAGCAGCAGCACGCACAATCATGTGTGCTTACGGACTGTATCCCTTGCAGACTGTATTGATATATATTGATATATAATGTAGGAACCAGAATATTGATAACAGAAAGAAATGGGGGGAGGGAGGTTTTTTGGGTTGGTGCACTAATTGTAAGTGTATCTTGTGTTTTTTATGTTGATTTAATAAAAAACAAACAAAAAAAAAACGATACAGATAATAAAAAACCGATACCGATAATTTCCGATATTTCATTTTAACGCATTTATCGGCCGATAATATCGGCAGGCCGATATTATCCGACATCCCTACATGGAGTACATATATTTGTTCTCCCAAAATAGAAAGAAAGGATACATTTAGTAAGAAAAGTTACAGATACATATTATTTCCAGGCTTTCGAGGGCCAAATAAAATGAAGTGACGGGCCACATCTGGCCCCCGGGCCTTGGGTTTGACATCTGTGCACTACATGGAGCCTACGTACCACCAGTGGCACCACAACTTGAGAATCAGTGACAATGTCCGTGCTATCTACGCTGCAATGATCAAATTCACCAACGTATTGTCTTGGAAAACATTTATTTACCTTTGTGAAGGTAAATTGCAATAGTGCTGTGCGAAAAGCACATTTTGGCCACTGTGTTACCTTGTCCACATTGAATGACTGTGAAAGTATCTCTTCTCCCTTTTTTAGTTGCTCATTCAACAATGCACCATCGTTCCCAGTGTGGGCACTGAGTTGCGTCATTTGCTCTCCCCCCCCTCCAAACTAGGCCTACTCCCTCCCTCCCACCTTGTATTCAGTGTATAAATAACAACACATCTCTCTTCCTATTGCACTCCTTACATACTCGATCTATGAATGTGACCTGTGCCTTTTGAGATGCTCCAGCTTTTAAAATAAATCCAAAAAAGACTATTTTGTTTGACTACTTTATTAGAACATTTCCGATATTTTTCGCATTGCTATTCTGAATGTTGCTGGGTTTGGTTTGGTTTTGGAATTAGGATTGTATTATTATTGTATTATTGTGTTTTATTTTGTTGGACTCATTAATAAAAAACAAATTTAAATAAAAATAAAACACCAAAATAATCGCCGAAAAAACTTATAATTTCATAAACCGTAAAAGGAATGTCCCAAAATCTAAGATTGACAGCTAACTCAGCCAATCATTTTGTTCATGTCCGAAGAGCCCGAGTGAGGAAGTAAACGTTCAGTGGATGTGGACAAAATGATTGGCTGATTTAGCTGTCAATCTGTCATTTTGGGATATTTACCTTCCGGTTTATGAAATTGTACATTGTTTCGACTTTTGTTGTTGTGTTTTGTTTGTTTCATGAAATGTTAAAGTGTTTTGCACTTAGACAAACTTTATTGATCCACAAGGGAAATTGTTGCACACAGTAGCTCAGTTACAAAGGATGGAAAGGATAAGGATGGAAAGGATAATGCACACAAGGGCACAAAAAGAGGGCGAAAACAATAAGTATAAAGTAGACTAAAAATTTACCATAGTAGCAATATAGAATATTAAATATATGTAATATTTACATATTATGTATACAGTATATAACAGGGGTCACCAACGCGGTGCCCGCGGGCACCAGGTAGCCCGTAAGGACCAGATGAGTAGCCCGCTGGCCTGTTCTAAAAATAGCTCAAATAGCAGCACTTACCAGTGAGCTGCCTCTATTTTTTTAAATTGTATTTATTTACTAGCAAGCTGGTCTCGCTTTGCCCGACATTTTTAATTCTAAGAGAGACAAAACTCAAATAGAATTTGAAAATCCAAGAAAATATTTTAAAGACTTGGTCTTCACTTGTTTAAATAAATTCATGAATTGTTTTACTTTGCTTCTTATAACTTTCAGAAAGACAATTTTAGAGAAAAAAATACAACCTTAAAAATGATTTTAGGATTTTTAAACACTTATACCTTTTTACCTTTTAAATTCCTTCCTCTTCTTTACTGACAATTTAAATCAATGTTCAAGTACATTTATTTTTTTTATTGTAAAGAATAATAAATACATTTTGATTTAATTCTTCATTTTAGCTTGTTTTTTCGACGAAGAATATTTGTGAAATATTTCTTCAAACTTATTATGATTAAAATTCAAAAAGAGTATTCTGGCAAATCTAGAAAATCTGTATAATCAAATTTAAATCGTATTTCAAAGTCTTTTGAATTTCTTTTAACATTTTTGTTCTGGAAAACCTAGAAGAAATAATGATTTGTCTTTGTTATAAATATAGCTTGGTCCAATTTGTTATTTATTCTAACAAAGTGCAGATTGGATTTTAACCTATATAAAATATGTCATCAAAATTGTAAAATTAATCTTAATCAGGAAAAATTACTAATGATGTTCCATAAATTCTTTTTTTAATTTTTTCAAAAAGATTCAAATTAGCTAGTTTTTTTCTTCTTTTTTTCGGTTGAATTTTGAATTTTAAAGAGTCGAAATTGAAGATAAACTATGTTTCAAAATTTAATTGTAATTTTTTTGGTGTTTTCTCCTCTTTTAAACCGTTCAATTAAGTGTAAATATCATTAATTATTAATAATAACATAGAGTTAAAGGTCAATTGAGCAAATTGGCTATTTCTGGCAATTTATTTAAGTGCGTATCAAACTGGTAGACCTTCGCATTAATCAGTACCCAAGAAGTAGCTCTTGCTTTCAAAAAGGTTGCTGACCCCTGTCTTGAACTATATTAACTTATATCATTATGTGTTGTCAACTTTGTACTTTGTTATGTCATTGCCTGAAATAAATAAATGATGAATGCAAAAAAATGAATGAACTGTATGATGTTTGAATATTTGAAATAAAGTAGACTATTTTTGTATCAAAGCAATAAAAGGATGTTTGTCATCTGATGTAATCGAATGTAATTTGATCTTTTTTTTTTGCAGGTCTGCCAGCATCAGGTGCTACCGGCACCCTCTATTTTTGGAGGACGCTCATTAGCAGTGGCAAGTGGACGGTGTCTCCCAAGGGAACAGTGCACCAAAAGTGCAAGGTTTATTTGTAAACAGCACTGGAAATCTGTCTTGTGACTTTTGTTTATAAATAGAGTATTATCATGTAGCTTCCTTTAAACGTTTTAGTCTGTTCATGTTCTCTTGTGTTCAAATGGTTTGTGTTTTGGTTACCGTTGCAGGGTTTTTGAGGAATTGTTACTGCATCAAAATCAATGTTATGATTTATTACCATATCAAGGGGGTGCTGATACCAAATCTCAAATATTCCACATTAAAAAAAAAAAAATCTCATATTTTGTGTTAAAATAGTTAATTTTTTTTTTATTAAAAAAAAAAAAAAAGAATAAAACATAAAAGACATAAAAACATAACAAAAACTTAATATGCATTGATAGATCTGAAGCTGCGGAAAGATTTGTAGCATTTAAAGTAAAAACTCATGCATGACTTATTTACAATTGTGAGTTTGTCCATTTTTCGGGCAAGGAGGGATGTGTGAGTTTTTGGAAGAAAATGTCCAAAAAATAACAATCAGTGTTGTTCTGAATTATTTACCTGTTAAAGGCTATAATTACCTCTTCTAAAGTATTCCGCTTTGCAAGTCATTTTTGGAAATATTGCACATTTTGTGTTTTTCTCATAATAATAATAATAATAAAAAAAGAAAGCCCATAAAAGAAACAAAAACAAACATTGCACATTTATAACAAATTAATATCTATAAGGTCTGAAGCTGTTGAAAAGCATTGAAAGTAAAAAAAAAAAAATATATATATATGGTATACTTTTTTGTGTGCGTTTGTTTTTCGGCTAAATAGGGATAGTTTTTGTGCCAAAAATAATAAGTCATCAAATTTAGTGTTGTAATGAATTATTGGCCTATTTAAGACTATAATTATCTCATTCAAATGATTCCACTTCGCAACTTGGTTTTGGAAATAATTGCATATTTTGTGTTTTTCCCATGATAAATTGTTCTTTTTTATATATATATATATATATATATATATATATATATATATATATATATATATATATATATATATATATATATATATATATATATATATATATATATATATAAAACGAGCAAAAAAGTCCCAAAAAACAACAACAACACTGCACATTTTTTGCAAAAGATTTGTAGCATTTAAAGTTTAAAAACATAACAAAACATATATGACTTACTTATATTTATGAGTTTGTCCATTTTTCGGCGAGGACGAAAGGTGTGAGTTTTTGGAAAAAAATGTAAATGTTGCAAAAACAATAATGACAAGTCTATGCTATCCTATCCTAATATATAACAATTGTATATGTATGGGTATTGATGAATTTAAAGCATTACAAGTTTAAAATAAATAGATAATATATGATTGACTTAAAAAGCTTTGTCAGCGTGTCCGTTCTTCGTTGCTTCGCAGGCCTAATGCAGTTTTAAATTTCAAAAGTAGACTCAAGGGTTGACATCCCTCAGGTAGGCCAACCCATATCGATATAAGCGGTTATTAAAATAACTGGAAAATATCCATTCCTTGCACATGAACTTGTGACTTTCCCCATAGACATAAGGAGTAGTGATAGTAAATTATTTTTGAACCTACCTACCTCTGACATGCGCACATCTTTCTTCCAGTGGCTAAAAATCCCCAAATATAAACAAACGTGTGGATTTTGACAGTCTCCGAAGTCTACAGCGAAAGAAGAAAGAACCTTTGGTCCAATGCCGGCACTTTAAAGGAACGTGGAATCTCTTTGGTGTTTTTTAAAAAAAGAAATTCAAAAATACACAACTACAACACGTGTCAGCATAAACAGACCTAAACACTCTAACCCAGGGGTGGGCAATTAATTTTTACCGGGGGCCGCATGAGCAACCCGAGCACTGCTGGAGGGCCACATCGACAATATTTCAATTAAATTTTGCTCAATATTATTTTTGATATATACCGTAAGATAAATAATAATAATAATAATAATAATAATTAATAATAATAGTAATACTTCAACATAGTGTGTGTAACAGCATTCCATGACTAATATAAATAAATTAACATTAATAATAAATGACAGTAAAATAAGCACACGTATGACTGAGGAGTCATAGTGTAACTTTGTGTGGTGTTTGAGTTGTCCGACTTTTTGTGTGGCCATAAACGCACCAGTGGTTTAGTGCTATGCGTGTTGGTGACAGATGACAAGTTGGTGTTGGCCTGGTTTGTACGGCAGAAAATGGCTAGTTTTTCGAGATAGAATTGTTTTACTCATGTTTTTGGTGTGGTTATGTCCGAATATAAACAGTTTTGCTCAATAAAGTGATCGATATAATTCCTGTCCTCGAAGCATCTCGATAGACGTTACAATAATTGAACGGTGTTCAATTGAACGGTGTTGACGAACACCATTAGGGCCGCTTGTTGTCACTGTCACTCAAAGTTGCATTGCAAAATTACATAGAATAAATATGTTTATTTTGTTTAGAATTCAGATGGGATTTGATTTGGTGCGCGGCATATATTTGCTGTGCGCAGCGGACGCTTGAGCAGTGCGCAATTGCGCAGGCACGCACCTTAGAGGGAACGTTGCTTGGCAGTTCATGTGTTGTTGAAAACACACCATTCATCATCAACTTTTCTCTTTTTAGCGTCTCGGGTGTAAACCGTGCATCACTTGTCGCTGCATGTGCACCTTCACTCGCAGGTTACACACGGACACACGCCCATAAATAATACTTTTCAAAATAAAAGCAGCACAGTTGTATTGCGCGCACGACATAGATGTTTTTTCAACTTTACAGCAGCTGTTCACATTCACTCACAGTCACGCACGCGCATACGTACACACGGAAGTAATACAAATAAGGATTTTCAAAACAAAAGCAGCACCATTGTATTACACACTCGACATAGATACTTTTTAAAATGTATTTTGTAATTTATAATTGGCCTCACGCGGGCCGGACAGGGACGCACAAAGGGCCGGAGAATGCCCAGGTCTGCTCTAGGCTCTTATACAAATATTTTCTCTATGGATGAATGAAGCCATTTCCAGCTTTAGGAGAAGCTGTCGGAAAGGGGAACGTTTGTGGAAAGCCACACAATTAGAGGTTCATAGACTCCATTTTAAAGAAATGATAATGGAGCTAAATGAAATGATGAAACGTGCTCGCTCGGCTTTCTTTTCAAATCTTGTTTTGCATAATAACAAAAACCCTAAAGTCTTATTTGACACTACTGAGAGTCTTGTTGCACCTCCATCTCCTCAGGTGCCTCACACGGGATGACTGTAATAGATTTTTGAACTTTTTTGTGAACAAAGTGCAAGACATAAGGGCCAGTATTATTCCTCCCTTGGATAGTTTGTGCACCACACCAGCCCCTGTGTGCTCATCATGGTCTTCTTTTACTCCTGTCAGCCTACAGGATGTTCAGGTTTTAGTGGGCAAAATGAATGAAATCGAGCCCTGTGGACAATGACGCCCGTTCAGCAATAAGTTCCTAACTTTTCCTCTTATCTTTCTTCCTAAGTGATTTTTCCTAAGAGGAGTCCATTCAAATTCATGACGTGTTCTTAAATGGCCAAATTGTTCCCACCTGCTGTTCTTAAGTTGCTGAATGCCAAATGGTTAGCGCGTGCGTGTCCATCATAATTTGCATATAAACACGCCCTTATAACACCCTTTATTCTGTAATTTGCATAGATAAACGCCCTTAATTCCCCATATAAGGGCACAATTCCGACGGAAAAGCCGAACATCAAACACACGGAGAAAACAAACAGATTACAGAAGAGAAATTCGTATTATCCTACGGGAGAAATACATAATGTCAAAACGTAAGTTTAAGAAAGGGGGGACTGCTCTCGATAGCCTAAAAAAAAAATATATATATATTTATAATTATTTTTTTTGTCATTAAAAAATACAATCATGCGTGCTTACGGACTGTATCCCTGCAGACTGTATTGTTATATATTGATATATAATGTAGGAACCAGAATATTAATAACAGAAAGAAACAACCCTTTTGTGCGAATGAGTGTGAATGAGTGTAAATGGGGGAGGGAGGTTTTTTGGGTTAGTGCACTAATTGTAATTGTATCTTGTGTTTTTTATGTTGATTTAATAAAAAAAATAAAAAAAAATAAAAATAAATAAATAAATAAATAAATAAATATATATATATATATATATATATATATATATATATATATATATATATATATATATATATATATATATATATATATATATATATATATATATATATATATTTTTTTTTTTTTAACTTCTTGTGCGGCCCGGTACCAATCGATCCACGGACCGGTGGTTGGGGACCACTGCCTTACGAGGTCGCGGGGGGTACTGGAGCCTATCTCAGCTGCACACGGGCGGAAGGCGGGGTACACCCTGGACAAGTCGCCACCTTAGGGCAATATAGGGATGTATTTAATATTGATAATCCTTATTGACATCGGTATTCATCTGTACTCTTATCAGTACTAAATGTACTTTGTTTAAATAAAGATGTGAACTTTTTTTTTTTTATTTAGTATTTTTACTAGCACAAGAGGTTGTGCTCCAGCAACATCATGTAACGTCTCACAGCAGGAAAGTCCCTATAATAACATTTAAAATAATTGTAATAAAATAATAAATAATAAAGTTAAATAATAATGTGTGCTGTTCATGTTCATTCACAGATTTCTAACATGATATTTCATATTAAAAATGACATATAAATCAATAAGCATGTTAGGTGGGTGAGAGTTTTTTTAAAATAGGAATTATTTTTTGTGTTCATGTTGCACACAAACCTCTTTGAGTGACGGACCGGAGGAATATTGTTGCGTTACAAACTTATTTGCGAATATTCTAAGCCTGATTTTGTATGCGTAGTAGCTGCACTTGAATTGAATGCGACAGCGTGTCATAATGGCGATGGATCAGCTGGATAAAAACATATCGAAAGCAGTATCATTAGTCCAGAATCTTAACGGTCTTCCTGGACTAACCCAGTTAGGAACTGGTACCAGTACACGGTGTACATCCCTACTTCCGGGTATCATTTGCAAGTGTGATATCGTAGACTTGGCATGCAGTTGCACTTCCAAGACTTTAGATGGCAACGTTAATGCTGTGACAACCATGACTCTTGCTGGCCTACTACCTTCGGTATTGGCACCATTCCCAAATGATGTGGGCTCTATCGAAAACCTCACTTATAACTTTAACGATGCCCTGCGCAACGCCATAGATAGTATAGCACTGCTAAAGCTAAAAAAAAAGTCCACTAAAAGGCGTACCACCCCCTGGTTTTCCATCAAGCATGGAGTGATAGTGTTAGAATAATTATGTATATATTATCACACAACTCTTATGCTTAAGGGCCGTTGCTATAGTTATTATTAATTGTGCTGAAGTGGTATTTTTCTGTAACTAGAGTACAGCCCAAATAACGTCTCTCCTCAATTGAGCAAAATGTAACTCTGTCTCTGCATGATTCCTTGCTTCACGTCTGTTTAATAGATGTCATCAGTGTTTGAACCTGACAGATAGTTTATTAACTTATAAACACGCGCTTACCTTAGCTAAAACTAATTACTACTCCAATCTCATGCGCCTCAATAAGAACGATCTTGAATATTTGTTCAGTGCAGTAGCATCGCTAACCCAACAAGGGTCTTCTCCCAGTAGGCTCCACCCACTCGGCGGATGACTTTATGCAATTCTTTACTAATAAAATTGAACTCATTAGAAAGGAGATTAAAGTTAATGCGTTCTAGCTCCAACTGGGTTCTGTTAAGGCAGATACGAATGTATGCACGACGGATATTGCTCTCCGAAGTAATCTCTCTCTTTTTGAAGAAATAACATCAAAGGAAATTTGACTTGTAAATGGGAGAAAAAAACCCAACATGTTTACTTAACTCACTTCCTGGGAAACTTATCAAGGAGCTGTTTGTAATATTAGGACCATCAGTGCTAAATATGATTAACTTACCACTTTCCTCTGGTACTGTTCCCCCAGCAGTCAAAACAGCGGTTTTTCATCCTCGGCTCAAAAGACCTAACCTCGATCCTGACCTCATGATAAACGACCGGTCGGCGTCCCACCTTCCCTTTATCTCGAAAATTCTCGAAAAAAATTGTTGCACACTAGCTAAATCAGTGGTTCTTAACCTTGTTGGAGGTACCGAACCCCACCAGTTTCATATGCGCATTCACCGAACCCTTCTTTAGTGAAAAATAAAATACTTTTTTTTAAAAATTCAAGACAAAGTTCTATGATTTTTTACTGGTGCACAAAATGAACCGTGCATGAACATCACCTTGTTCAAAGAACAAAACCAACACAGTGCATGAACTCACAACAAACTACACACCTGCAAATCAGTTTGACTTCTGCTGTTGCCGTATCCATAATATGCCGATAGGGAGACGTTTTTATGTACACGATGCAGTGTTTCCCATAAACTACCAAGATACCTGTGGCGGTGGGGGCGTGGCTATGGGCGTGGCTAGGGGCGTGATCACCATGACATCATTGATAATTTGCATAATTTACTACAATGATATGATTTTCTCTAAAAAGGCTAAAAAAATGTATACTTACTAATTAATAATAACAGTTTTGTTTTAAACATCCATCCATCCATCCATCCATTCATTTTACAATATAATTACAAGACTTTATGTACATATTTCTATACAGATTTGAACAATAAGTTATTCACTGAAATATATTTATTAATTGTGGTTCTTATAAAAAATATATCTTATAAAATATAAAAGCTAAAATGTCTCTTAAAGCTCTGCCCCTTTAATTAGTGCATACTAAATAATTGAACTTTAGCCTACTACTACAACCATATTATTTACCAGCAACATAAAGTGAAACAGAGGCAGAGGTGTCCTGCCACAGTCAGTAACAAATAAACAGAAAACAGTAGTGGTCAAATACAAATAAGGCAACAAGAGAAGTATCCTACACTTCTCTTTTGTAAAGTAAATCTGAACAGCCTATATGGGCATCTACATCAACTATATGATTTGCCTGAGAAGCTGGACAGGACAAAAAAAAAAAAAAATTTGAGGCGGACGTAATTCTTTCGTGGCGGGCCGCCACAAATAAATTAATGTGTGGGAAACACTGCGATGAGTTGGGTGTGGCTTGACCTCCGCGACGGAGGCTCCACCGAACCCCTGAGGCCGACTCACCAAACCCTTAGGGTTCGATCGAACCCAGGTTAAGAACCACTGAGCTAAATGAATACTTAGCGTCTAACAATCTCTGCGAACCCTTTCAGTCCAGTTTCAGGGCCAATCACTCTGCGGAGACAGCCCTCGCAATCATGACTAATGATCTACATGCCTCATCCATGTTGCTGCTACTTGATCTTAGCGCCACCTTTGATACAGTCAATCATAATATTCTATTAGAACAGGGGTCACCAACATTTTTGAAAGCAAGAGCTACTTCTTGGGTACTGATTAATGCGAAGGGCTACCAGTTTGATACACACTTAAATAAATTGCCGGAAATAGCCAATTTGCTCAATTTACCTTTAACTAATAATTAATGATATTTACACTTAATTGAACGGTTTAAAAGAGGAGAAAACACGAAAAAATTACAATTACATTTTGAAACATAGTTTATCTTCAATTTCGACTATTTAAAATTCAAAATTCAACCGAAAAAAAAAGAGAAAAACTAGCTAATTCGAATCTTTTTGAAAAAATAAAAAAAAGAATTTATGGAATATCATTAGTCATTTTTCCTGATTAAGATTAATTTTAGAATTTTGATGACATGTTTTAAATAGGTTAAAATCCAATCTGCACTTTGTTAGAATATATAACAAATTGGACCAAGCTATATTTCTAACAAAGACAAATCATTATTTCTTCTAGATTTTCCAGAACAAAAATTTTAAAAGAAATTCAAAAGACTTTGAAATAAGATTTAAATTTGATTCTACAGATTTTCTAGCTTTGCCAGAATATATTTTTTAAATTTTAATCCTAATAAGTTTGAAGAAATATTTCACAAATATTCTTCGTCAAAAAAACAGAAGCTAAAATGAAAAATTAAATTAAAATGTATTTATTATTCTTTACAATAAAAAAGATAACTTTACTTTAACATCGATTTAAATTGTCAGGAAAGAATAGGAAGGAATTTAAAAGGTAAAAAGGTAAATGTGTTTCAAAATCCTAAAATCATTTTTAAGGTTGTATTTTTTCTCTAAAATTGTCTTTCTGAAAGTTATTAGAAGCAAAGTAAAAAAATTAATGAATTTATTTAAACAAGTGAAGACCAAGTCTTTAAAATATTTTCTTGGATTTTCAAATTCTATTTGAGTTTTGTCTCTCTTAGAATTAAAAATGTCGGGCAAAGCGAGACCAGCTTGCTGGTAAATAAATACAATTTAAAAAATAGAGGCAGCTCACTGGTAAGTGCTACTATTTGAGCTATTTTTAGAACAGGCCAGCGGGCTACTCATCTGGTCCTTACGGGCTACCTGGTGCCCGCAAGCACCGCGTTGGTGACCCCTGTATTAGAACGTATCGAAACGTATTCTATTAGAACGTATCAAAAAACCTCAATCCTGACGTCATGGTAAATGAACGGCCAGTGTCCCACCTTCCCTTTTTCTCGAAAATCCTATAATTTTTTTTGCACAATAGCTAAATGAACACTTAGCGTCTAACAGTCTCGCGAGGACACAATCTTCTGGCTCGATGATACTGTTAGGAACTCGCGTGGCTGCCGTTTGTGTGACCCCAAGATGCAAGAACCAGGAGGAGGATGAGCAGGTAAGATGATTTTAATTATCATAAACAGAAAATAAAGCAGTCTTGCATAAATGTTCCAAACATAGAGAGTTTATCATCGAGCACTGAGGAGTGCTCGAGAGAAAACATAAATAGACATATGCTGATTGGCAGCAGGTGTGGACCGGCTGCCAATCAACGGCCGGTGAGGAGAAAACAGTGCTCCGCGGAACAAACAGGAAACTTAACAAAATAAGAGCACTGACTGGAAGTAAAACAAAAACAAGAAAACAAACAGAAATGAAGTGACCGATCGTCACACAGTGAAGTTGGCACGTTGTGTAAATCTTAAATAAAAACAGAATAAAATGATTTGCAAATCCTTTTCAACTTATATTCAATTGAATAGGCTGCAAAGACAAGATACTTAACGTTCGAACTGGAAAACGTTATTTTTTGCAAATATTAGCTCATTTGGAATTTGATGCCTGCAACATGTTTCAAAAAAGCTGGCACGAGTGGCAAAAAAGACTGAGAAAGTTGAGGAACGCTCATCAAACACTTATTTGGAACATCCCACAGGTGAACAACCTATTTGGGATCAGGTGGGTGCCATGATTGGGTATAAAAGCAGCTTCCATGAAATGCTCAGTCGTTCACAAACAAGGATGGGGCGAGGGTCACCACTTTGGGAGCAAATGCCTGAGCAAATTGTTTAAGAACAACATTTCTCAACGAGCTATTGCAAGGAATTTAGGGATTTCACCATCTACGGTCCGTAATATCATTACAAGGCTCAGAGAATCTGGAAAAATCACTGCACGTAAGCGATGATATTATGGACCTGGGATCCCTCTGGCGGTACTGCATCAAAAAGCGACGTCCGTGTGTAAAGGATATCACCACATGGGCTCAGGAACACTTCAGAAAACCACTGTCAGTAACTACAGTTGGTCGCTACGTCTGTAGGTGCAAGTTAAAACTGTACTCTGCAAAGCGAAAGCCATTTATCAACAACACCCAGAATCACCGCCGGCTTTGCTGGGCCCCAGCTCATCTAAGATGGACTGATGCAAAGTGGAAAAGTGTTCTGTGGTCTGACGAGTCCACATTTCAAATTGTTTTTGGAAACTGTGGACGTCGTGTCCTCCGGACCAAAGAGGAAAAGAACCATGCCGGTTGTTATAGGCGCAAAGTTCAAAAGCCAGCATGTGTGATGGTATGGGGGTGTATTAGTGCCCAAGGCATGGGTAACTTACACATCTGTGAAGGCACCATTAATGCTGAAAGGTACATACAGGTTTGGGAGCAACATATGTTGCCATCCAAGCAACGTTACCATGGACGCCCCTGCTTATTTCAGCAAGACAATGCCAAGCCACGTATTACAACAGCGTGGCTTCGTAGTAAAAGAGTGCGGGTACTAGACTGGCCTGCCTGTAGTCCAGATCTGTGTGGTGCATTATGAACCATAAAATACCACAACGGACACCCCGGACTGTTGAACAACTTAAGCTGTACATCAAGCAAGTATGGGAAAGAATTCCACCTGAAAAGCTTCAAAAATGGGTCTCTTCAGTTCCCAAATGTTTACTGTGTTGTTAAAAGGAAAGGCCATGTAACACAGTGGTAAAAATGCCCCTGTGACAACTTTTTTGCAATGTGTTGCTGCCATTAAATTCTAAGTTAATGTTTATTTATTAAGTTTCTCAGTTGGAACATTAAATATCTTGTCTTTGCAGTCTATTCAATTGGATATAAGTTGAAAAGGAGTTGCAAATCATTGTATTCTGTTTTTATTTACCATTTACACAACGTGCCAACTTCACTGCTTTTGGGTTTTGTAATAACGGGGCCACAAACCATTGCACACAAAGCCATGGCCTTGCCTTTGGAATATGAAATTCTAAAAAGGTGGTCAATTATTTCTGTCGACATAGACTTAGGTAGGCCGTTTTTAATAAGAAGAAAAAGAAAAGAAAACAAAACCAGCACACAGCCTTTAACACATTAGCTGTTTTTTTCCTCCATGCATTTCTTTATGAACTACAGTCCAAGTGCAGAGTCCACCACATGCAACAATATCGACTTTTTTTTTCAAAACACCAACATTAAAACCACACCACCCCCCATTAAATCGGAGTCGTACGGGCTCATTCATGGTCCCCCAGAGTGGCCCGGGACCTCATGTTATCTCCAGCCCTAATGTGCTCAGAGTTTATGCGTGTCTTAGTTATTCAGGTTAATGCCTTTGCCTGTGGGCCTTCTTTCCATTCTGGCTCCGGTTGCACACGCACCCCTTCTCCCAACTGCTGTGCCATTACTGTGCAGCCATGCTGATGCATTCAGTACAACTAAAACAGCCACACCACTGGGAATAAACCTAATAACCTTCCGAGTAATATGGCATAACGAGAGAGCCATTACCGGGGTCCTCTTCTGCACTGTTGCAAAGTATGGCCTAATAAAACACATCATTCTGCAAATAAAGAAAGGAAAATAATAAAAAAAAAGCTTTTATATGTGGGCCATTAGGATACTGCATCCGTCTCAAAAGCGTTTTCTCAAAATCGTTTTTCATGCTGCTCTTACGTGTTGCAGTATGTATTGTTTATATTGGGTTCCCCTAGAGGGGTCCTCTCCAAGGTTTCTCATAGTCATTCACATCGACGTCCCACAGGGGTGAGTTTTTCCTTGCCCGGATGTGGGCTCTGTACCGAGGATGTCGCTGTGGCTTGTGCAGCCCTTTGAGACACTTGTGATTTAGGGCTATATAAATAAACATTGATGGTTGATTGATAGTAAATCACACGCAACACGCCCAATAATAGTACACGCTATTTAGCGCGGGGTATATGGATGCTAGTAAATCAGGCCCGTTGTGTTGCAACTTGCTCGTGCATGGAAAGTGCTACATGAATAAGTTGTGAGTTGTGTACAATTTGTATTTATAATATGTTGTGAAAAAGGAGATTTCATAATTTTTGGAAGCTCATTTTGTATTTGACTTTGTTTAGGCCAGGGGTGTCAAACGTACGGCCCGTGGGCCGGATCAGGCCCGCGGACAGGTTTTATCCGGCCCGCGGGATGAGTTTGCTAAGTATAAAAATGAACCAAAATTTTTGAATGAAAGAAACTGCTGTTCTAAATGTGTCCACTAGATGTCACAATAGCAATTATTTGCATCTTTGTAGATTATGCTACATATGTAAAAAAATAAAATAAACCACATGATGTTAGTGCACCAGTTAAGGAAAATGAGCAAACTTACATGAATGACATCCTGTAATTTGATTTTGATATAATTTTTTTATCGTAATAGATTGAAAATTAACACCAATGAGTTGACTGATGAACATTATCACATAATGTATTCAGAAAATATAAATAACGTCAAATAAAGATAGAATACTATTAACCGCAACATGTAAGTGTAAAAAAAAACACAACAACATTATGATTTGTACATTTTCAGAATTTTCTTGTTCTATTTTTAAACAAAGAAAACAATCTGAATTTGTCTTTATTTTTAAGTTATCTTGCCGTGATTTTACCTGTCCGGCCCACCTGGGAGTAGATTTTTCTCCATGTGGCCCCCGATCTAAAATGAGTTTGACACCCCTGGTTTAGGCGCAATAAGTGTTCAACTTCAGCCTAAACCCTTTCGGTCTGCAACATTTTTAATTTATGAACTGTTTGTTTACGTAAAACTGTTTGTTTATTTTGTTGACCATTGACCGAAGAAAATAATACAATAAAATAAAAATAAAACAATAATAAAGTCTGATTGATTGATAGTGGGCAGCACGGTGGAAGAGGGGTTAGTGCCTCTGCCTCACAATTAGGGCTGCAACTAACGATTAATTTGACAATCGATTAATCTGTCGATTATTACTTTGATTAATCGATTAATAATCGGATAAAAGAGACAAACTACATTTCTATCCTTTCCAGTATTTTATTGGGGAAAAAAACAGCATACTGGCACCATACTTATTTTGATTATTGTTTCTCAGCTGTTTGTAAATGTTGCAGTTTATAAATAAAGGTTTATTTAAAAAAATAAAAAATTAAAAAAATTAAAAAATTAAAAAAAAGGTTTTTTTTAAAGCCTCTGCGCATGCGCATAGCTTAGATCCAACGAATCGATCACTAAATTAATCGGCAACTATTTTTATAATCGATTTTAATCGATTAGTTGTTGCAGCCCTACTCACAATACGAAGGTCCTGAGTAGTCACGAGTTCAATCCCGGGCTCAGGATCTTTCTGTGCGGAGTTTGCATGTTCTCCCCGTGACTGCGTGGGCTCCCTCCGGGTACTCCGGCTTCCTCCCACCTCCAAAGACATGCACCTGGGGATAGGCCCCTCCCACCTCCAAAGACATGCACCTGGGGATAGGCCCCTCCCACCTCCAAAGACATGCACCTGGGGATAGGCCCCTCCCACCTCCAAAGACATGCACCTGGGGATAGGTTGATTGGCAACACTAAATTGGCCCTAGTGTGTGAATGTGAGTGTGAATGTTGTCTGTCTATCAAGTCTATGGCGACTTGTCCAGGGTGTACCCTGCCTTCCGCCCGATTGTAGCTGAGATAGGCTCCAGCGCCCCCCGCGACCCCGAAGGGAATAAGCGGTAGAAGATGGATGGATGGATGGATGATTGATAGTTAAATAAAAATCAAAACACAATAAAATAACAATGAAAAGTCGCAGGAAACCGCCACTGAGAAATGGCATGAAACCCCAATTGAGGCGAATGCTGAAGTCAATAAAACATCAAAGTTATTTGTGTGCGGTGGTCGATTACCTGCAGGTCAGTGTTTCGTGGTAGGGTTTGATGCTGGCGCTGCGGTCCCTGCAAACGGGCCCCTGCTCGATGGTGGGCAGTCCTGTGGCGGAGGTGGTGGTTGTCCACGTGGAGGAGATTCTTCTCAGGAGGCCCGGATGGAGACTCCGCCTCAGACGCTGCACGCGTGCATGGAGAGGAGGACAATCAAGTCAAAAACACTTTAAAAAACAAATACAACTGTGAAATGTTTCTTTCAAAAGGGAGTAATTATTCCTCCTGGTTTCTCTGTAGCCATTTTTTCCATGATAACTAATCATACAAATGATGCAATACCCCCTGATGTTTTCTTTCAACTAGATGGAAGTGTTTCATATTTTCACTTAGTACTGAAGAATAAACAGCGACGATTAGAGCGCAGTTAACAACACCACACCATGTCATTATTATCGTTCTATCTACTTCTCTCACTCTGAATCTTCTCTTCGCTCTTTCCCTGGGTATCCTGTGCCCGCGTGACGCCGCCATCTGCTCCGTGCAATGCTGCAACTTGGTAGAGTGGCACTAAATTATGCCCGCTTCTCTCTCTCTTTAATGTTGCTCTTTCAGTCTTCTGCACCATGACCCAGTAAATACCACAATCCTGAAGGAGAACATTCCATGCAAGGTGTCAGCCGCACGCTGCCTGCCGCTTGTGCTCCATTCCCCTTCCATTGTCTGTATAAACAGTATCAAAGCCATCAAAGCTTACAAGGTTAATTGGGTTCTCTGATGGTGCTCTTAACTCGAAACACTTGTATCTCAAATCGACGTCTCAGATCAAAATGAATTTCAATCAGTTTAGTTGGTGCTTGCCCTCCCCAAAACGGCCCAATCTTAACATTTAACACGCCTTAAACCAGGGGTCCCCAAACTACGGCCCGCGGGACGGATACGGCCCCCCAGCGTCCAAAATCCGGCCCGCGGGAAGTCCCAAGTTTAAAAAATAAAAATAAATAAAAAAAATAAAAAAATAATTAATTTGTCCTTACTTGTCCATTTTCTACCGTCTCCTATCCTAGCCACTCAGGCAAATCATATTGTCTAAAAATGCATTTTACCATCGATAACGTGACATGCAGCAAGTGCGCTCTTTAAGTCAATTAGTGCGCGAGGAATATATATGTATGAATACATATATATATATATATATATATACACTACCGTTCAAAAGTTTGGGGTCACCCAAACAATTTTGTGGAATAGCCTTCATTTCTAAGAACAAGAATAGACTGTCGAGGTTCAGATGAAAGTTCTCTTTTTCTGGCCATTTTGAGCGTTTAATTGACCCCACAAATGTGATGCTCCAGAAACTCAATCTGCTCAAAGGAAGGTCAGTTTTGTAGCTTCTGTAACGAGCTTAACTGTTTTCAGATGTGTGAACATGATTGCACAAGGGTTTTCTAATCGTCAATTAGCCTTCTGAGCCAATGAGCAAACACATTGTACCATTAGAACACTGGAGTGATAGTTGCTGGAAATGGGCCTCTATACGCCTATGTAGATATTGCACCAAAAAGCAGACATTTGCAGCTAGAATAGTCATTTACCACATTAGCAATGTATAGAGCAGGGGTGTCAAACTCATTTTAGATCGGGGGCCACATGGAGAAAAATCTACTCCCAGGTGGGCCGGACAGGTAAAATCACGGCACGATAACTTAAAAATAAAGACAAATTCAGATTGTTTTCTTTGTTTAAAAATAGAACAAGAAAATTCTGAAAATGTACAAATCATAATGTTGTTGTTTTTTTTTTTACAC
Organism: Entelurus aequoreus; assembly: GCF_033978785.1. Lineage (NCBI taxonomy): Eukaryota > Metazoa > Chordata > Actinopteri > Syngnathiformes > Syngnathidae > Entelurus > Entelurus aequoreus. The sequence goes on along the minus strand of NC_084754.1, from coordinate 3,537,628 downwards.
TTACATGTTGCGGTTAATAGTATTCTATCTTTATTTGTCGTTATTTATATTTTCTGAATACATTATGTGATAATGTTCATCAGTCAACTCATTGGTGTTAATTTTCAATCTATTACGATAAAAAAATTATATCAAAATCAAATTACAGGATGTCATTCATGTAAGTTTGCTCATTTTCCTTAACTGATGCACTAACATCATGTGGTTTATTTTATTTTTTTACATATGTAGCATAATCTACAAATATGCAAATAATTGCTATTGTGACATCTAGTGGACACATTTAGAACAGCAGTTTCTTTCATTCAAAAGTTTTGGTTCATTTTTATACTTAGCAAACTCATCCCGCGGGCCGGATAAAACCTGTCCGCGGGCCTGATCCGGCCCACGGGCCGTACGTTTGACACCCCTGGTATAGAGTGTATTTCTTTCAAGTTAAGACTAGTTTAAAGTTATCTTCATTGAAAAGTACAGTGCTTTTCCTTCAAAAATAAGGACATTTCAATGTGACCCCAAACTTTTGAACGGTAGTATATATATATATATATATATATATATATATATATATATATATATATATATATATATATATATATATATATATATATATATATATATACTAATGTAAATCCCAAATACACATCAGCAGGTACCAGAAGGTAAGAAAAGTTGGTTTTGCATAATATTGTGAAACAATACGGCAGATAAAATGTCTGCTAATAGGTGCCATTTTGCGGTACTTATACACACACCATAATAATACTTGTAATACTCTTAAGTTGAGGTACCACTGTATAGTATTTATTGAGAGCCAAACATGCGAATACACACTTCTTTCATGGCAGAGGGCAGAGGTTCCATTCCCAGTCAAAACCATTCAAGCGTTGACTCGATGTGAAGACCCCTGATAAGGAACAGCCAAAGGGGAGAATCCCTATTGGTGTAATGGCTTCTGCCTTTCATGTCAGAGGGAATGAGTTGATTTCCGGCCAAGGTTCTGTCAGAAAGAGCGCCAGGGCATAAAGACCAAGCCACAGCCATTCAAGTGATTGGTTGACGCCTCAGAGACAGAGTGCAGTGTTGTCTCAACTAGTATTGATGATTGTAAACCCCCCTGTCCCCAAGCTTCTTCTTTTTTTCTCCCACGCCATTTTTATTTAGCCGAGAGAAACTAGGATGTCAACAACAGAGAGTTGCTGGTCTTACATTGGCTGGAGGGCTCTGTTCATCCGTTCCTGGCGCTTACAGACCATAAACATTTGGAATATCTACACCTCGCCAAGGGACGTAATGCCAGGCTAGGTGGGCTCTGTACCTGACCAGGTTCCAATTCACTTTCACCAATCGTCCGGGATGCTGATGCTTTCTCCAGGTCGTGGAAGCTGGGCCTGTGACTATCCTTCCTCGTTCCCGAGAGGTGGGGGTGTCTCCAGGGGGAGGTGGAGGATCAGGTGGTGGATGCACTTGTGAATATTCCTGCACCAGCTGGCTGACCTCCTACACGGTTGTTTGTTGTTCCTGAATTACGAGCCGCTGTCCTTGCTTGGGGTCGTTCCTCCAAATTGGCTTTTCATTCGGGACTATGTCACATTCAATTCCTGTTGTCGCAGCGCTTCTGGTGGTGGCCAACCATTACTGCAGACACCAAGCAGTGTCGACACCATAGTCGATTAGCTTCTTCTTTTTCTCTATCTTCTTGTTATGGGACATTCATCCTCCGCTATTGCCATTTCTAATATAAAGTAGTGTAAAGTTCTTACTTATATCTGTCAGTAAACTCGCCATTAAAGCGCTAAAACATACCGGTGTAGTGAGTTTACATTATTCACCCAAGAAACTTTAGTTATTAGAGAGTTCCGGTTGGACGGGTTTTTCACGGGACACATTTCCGGTGTTGCCGTTGGACTAGTGAGCCACGGATGAGGAGATGCTGCTCCGTTATTGATTGAAGTAAAGTCTGAATGTCATTGTGGAGGTTGGCCCCCAGTGGGTCCTCCAGACCACCAAGCATCGACCTGAGAGCCCGGGTTTCAGGATGCAATACTTGTTTTGTCATGACGTGGATTATTTTGCAAATTACTGCGAGGATTGTTTTCCCGTGATGCAAACGTACTTGACCGGACATGGCGTGCAGGTAAAAACATGATTTAAGCTTAACTCAAAAGCTACAAAAGGGTACAAACAAAAGGCGCTCACAGCGGAGGCACAACTTAACGCAGGGAACAAAACTAACACTAAGGCAGAACTATGGACATGAAACAAAAAACACTTACTGTAACAAGAAACGAGCATGAAAAGAGCAGCATGAACTATGGCATGGACAGAGTAAATCAGAGTAGCACATAGAAAGAACAGAGTATCATACAGAGTAATGTCGCCAGGTAGTCTACAGGCTTAAAGGCCTACTGAAAGCCACTACTAGCGACCACGCAGTCTGATAGTTTATATATCAATGATGAAATCTTAACATTGCAACACATGCCAATACGGCCGGGTTAACTTATAAAGTGACATTTTAAATTTCCCGCTAAACTTCCGGTTGGAAATGTCTTTGGATGATGCGTATGCGCGTGACGTCACGACGGCAACGGAAGTATTCGTACCCAATGTGTCACCATACAAACTGCTCTGTTTTCATCGAACAATTCCACAGTATTCTGGACATCTGTGTTGGTGAATCTTTTGCAATTTGTTTAATGAACAATGGAGATTGCACAGAATAAAGTTGTAGGTGGGATCGGTGTATTAGCGGCTGGCTGTAGCAACACAACAAGGAGTACTTACTTGGATAGCAGACGCGCTAGCCGATGCTAGCCGCCAACGCATCTGTGATCGGGTGAAGTCCTTCGTCGCACCGTCGATCGCTGTAACGCAGGTGAGCACGTGTGTTGGTGAGCAGATGAGGGCTGGCTGGCGTAGGTGGAGCGCTAATGTTTTTATCATAGCTCTGTGAGGTCCGGTTGCTAAGTTGCTAAGTTAGCTTCAGCGTCGTTAGCAAAAGCATTGTTAAGCTTTGCCAGGCTGAGAATTATTAACCGTGTAGTTACATGTCCACGGTTTAATAGTATTGTTGATCTTCTGTCTATCCTTCCAGTCAGGGAATTATTTATTTTGTTTCTATCTGCATTGCAGCCAGATGCTATCACGTTAGCTCAGTAGCTAAAGCATTTCGCCGATGTATTGTCATGGAGATAAAAGTCACTGTGAATGTCCATTTCGCGTTCTCGACTCTCATTTTCAAGAGGATATAGTATCCGAGGTGGTTTAAAATACAAATCCGTGATCCACATTAGAAAAAGGAGAGTGTGTGGAATCCAATGAGCCAGCTTGTACCTAAGTTACGGTCAGAGCGAAAAAAGATACACCCTGCACTGCCTCTCTAGTCCTTCACTCTAACGTTCCTCATCCACAAATCGTTCATCCTCACTCAAATTAATGGGGTAATCGTCGCTTTCTCGGTCCGAATCTCTCTCGCTCCATTGTAAACAACGGGGAATTGTGAGGAATACTAGCTCCTGTGACGTCACGCTACTTCCGCTACAGGCAAGGCTTTTTTTTATCAGCGTGCAAAAGTTGCGAACTTCATCGTCGATTTTCTCTACTAAATCCTTTCAGCAAAAATATGGCAATATCGCGAAATGATCAAGTATGACACATAGAATGGATCTGCTATCCCCGTTTAAATTTAAAAAAATCATTTCCGTAGGCCTTTAAATAGTCTCTTCCTGATTAAAGCCAGGTGCGTGTGTCCGAACACCAGCAGCAGGTGAAAATCATATGCCGCCATGGCAACCAAAACAAACAAGAGTGCACCAAAAACCAGGAACTAATAGAGTCTTAAACAACCAGAAAATAACAAAACAAAACATGATCTAGACCACAGATCATGACATGTTTATTTTCAGCATTTTCCATTCTTTTGCTTTTCAGCACAAATTCTGCCTATCTGAGTTCGCGTCTGTGTCGCTCTCGCCCTCGCTCTCGCTCCAGCTCCCACAACCTCTCTCCTCCCGGCTGCTGTTTATACAGCGCGACAGGTGATTAGACAACAAGGCCCACCTGTTGCTGACTTCGAGGCCGGTACCGGCACACCCCGTTCCGCTGCAGGACCGCAGGCCACGCCCCCCTCCACAGTCATTAAAACAGTTAGCTCCATCTTTTGACACTTCTTCCACTCCCGTCCTTGCACGCTACACCGCTACAACAAAAATGACGGGGAGAAGACGCTGGCGAAGGTGAGCCACGTAAATAAGACCGCCCACAAAACGGCGCATCCTGAAGCGACTGTCAGAAAGCGAATTGAAGATGATCTGTAAAACATCATCTATGCAACATTTTCACCAAAGAACCACCATTACATGTTATGTAGACCACAAGGAAGTCTTTTACATTTAGAAAAAAATCCTAATGTGACCCCTTTAAAGGCCTACTGAAAGCCACTACTAGCGACCACGCAGTCTGATAGTTTATATATCAATGATGAAATCTTAACATTGCAACACATGCCAATACGGCCGGGTTAACTTATAAAGTGACATTTTAAAATTCCCGGGAAATATCCGGCTGAAACATCGCGGTATGATGACGTATGCGCGTGACGAAGTCCGAGTAACGGAAGTTATGGTACCCCGTAGAATCCTATACAAAAAGCTCTGTTTTCATTTCATAATTCCACAGTATTCTGGACATCTTTTGCAATTTGTTTAATGAACAATGAAGGCTGCAAAGAAGACAGTTGTAGGTGGGATCAGTGTATTAGCAGCGGACTACAGCAACACAACCAGGAGGACTTTGTTGGAGCGCTAGCCGCGCTAGCCGCCGACTTCACCTTGACTTCCTACGTCTCCGGGCCGCCAAACGCATCGGGTGAAGTCCTTCGTCCTTCTGCCGATCGCTGGAACGCAGGTGAGCACGGGTGTTGATGAGCAAATGAGGGCTGGCTGGCGTAGGTGGAGAGCTAATGTTTTTAGCATATCTCTGTGCAGTCCGGTTGCTAAGTTAGCTTCAATGGCGTCGTTAGTACAGCATTGTTAACCTTCGCCAGCCTGGAAAGCATTAACCGTGTATTTACATGTCCACGGTTTAATTGTATTGTTGATTTTCTATCTATACTTCCCGTCAGGGGTTTATTTCTTTTGTTTCTATATGCAGTTAAAGCAAGATGCTATCACGTTAGCTCGTAGCTAAAGCATTTCGCCGATGTATTGTCGTGGAGATAAAAGGCACTGAATGTCCATTTCGCGTTCTCGACTCTCATTTTCAAGAGGATATAGTATCCCAGGTGGTTTAAAATACAAATCTGTGATCTACAATAGAAAAAGGAGAGAGTGTGGAATCCAATGAGCCAGCTTGTACCTAAGTTACGGTCAGAGCGAAAAAAGATACACCCTGCACTGCCTCTCTAGTCCTTCACTGTAACGTTCCTCATCTACGAATCTTTCATCCTCGCTCAAATTAATGGGGTAATCATCACTTTCTCGGTCCGAATCTCTCTCGCTCCATTGTAAACAACGGGGAATTGTGAGGAATACTAGCTCCTGTGACGTCACGCTACTTCCGCTACAGGCAAGGCTTTTTTTTATCAGCGAGCAAAAGTTGCAAACTTTATCGTCGATTTTCTCTACTAAATCCTTTCGGCAAAAATATGGCAATATCGCGAAATGATCAAGTATGACACATAGAATGGATCTGCTATTCCCGTTTAAATAAAAAAAAATCATTTCAGTAGCCCTTTAATGCGCCCTATGGGGGAGTCCTTATAAATGCAGACTCAGTGGTCACTTCCATAAAGTCCATAGTCCCAGTAGAGCGGCCAGGATTAGAAGACATGACCAAACCTGCGGTGGACATCCAGCTCCTCTGACTCTGTAACCTTTTCCAGAGATGCGTTCATCACCGCGTTGCCTCATTCGCACACGCGATACCTGGCTCCTGCACGTCCGTCATGTTGACGCAGCTGCGGCTTTGAAATACGTGCTTGTATTTTCTCCCGCTCGACTCTATCAAAACACACTCGCTCATTTGAAGCTACAAAGGTCTGAGTGGCGGCCCCCATTAGCTCCAGGACAGGCTCAAGGATTAACATGTGTGTTGAACGATTTGTGCCCTTTAAATCATTCCGGTCATAATAAGGTGGATCACAATTCCATCTAAGGATCATTTTGCATACTTCCCCCCCCCCAAAAACTGTAAATTTGGACGATCGCTCATCATGATTTGCACCACATGTTCATGTTCTAACCTTATGGATGGAGGTCTTCTCCCCCTTCTCGGGTCCGTCCTCTGAGTCGGAGCAGACGTAGGCGTCAGAGGGGTTTAGCAGAAGAGAAGGGCGTGGCCGGTGCAAGGGCTGGAAGGTGAGCTGCGTGGTCAGCAGGTTGCTGACCGCCCGCAGCGAGGTGCAGATGTTGGAGGGCAGAGAGGGCTCGGCCAGCAGGTCCGTAACGAGGCCGTGGGCTTCTCCCATCACGGCTACGTCCACCATGACACTGGTGCCCGATGACTGCAGGACAGATAAACATCATTGCATGTCAACAACTCCTTCTGGCGCCTCTTGCACTTTGGTGCGCGGTTATAATCAGGGGCGGCCTGTCGCATAAACGCTCAGTGCGGGCATCGATAACATCAATTTTCCTGTCCGAGTTGAGTAATGAAGTTGCATGAAGGAGATTAGGAATGCGGACGAGGCGATTAAAGTAAGGTAAAAAATACAAAACCCAAAAGCAGTGAATTTGGCACGTTGTGTAAACGGTAAATAAAAACAGAATACAATGATTGGCAAATCCTTTGCAACCTATATTAAATTGAATAGACTGCAAAGACAAGATATTTAACGCTCAAACTGGAAAACATTGTTATTTTTTGGCAAATATTAGCTCATTTGGAATTTGACATGTTTCAAAAAAGCTGGCACAAGTGGCAAAAAAGACTGAGAAAGTTGAGGAATGCTCACCAAACACTTATTTGGAACATCCCACAGGTGAGCAGGCTGATTGGGAACAGGTGGGTGCCATGATTGGGTATAAAAGCAGCTACCGTGAAATGCTCGGTCATTCACAAGCAAGTACGAGGCGAGGGTCAACACTTTGTCAACAAACTGTCGAACAGTTTGAGAACATTTCTCAACGAGCTATTGCGAGGAATTTAGGGATTTCACCATCTACGGCCCGTAATATCATCAAAAGGTTCAGAGAATCTGGGGAAGTCACTGCACGTAAGCAGCTAGGCTGAAAACCAACATTGAATGCCCGTGACCTTGGATCCCTCAGGCGGTACTGCATCAAAAAAGCGACATCAGTGTGTAAAGGATATCACCACATGGGCTCAGGAACACTTCAGAAAACCACTGTCAGTAACTACAGTTGGTCGCGAGATCTGTAAGAGCAAGTTAAAACTCTACTATGCAAAGCCAAAGCCATTTATCAACAACACCCAGAAAGGCCGCCGGCTTCCCTGGGCCCGAGCTCATCTAAAATGGGACTGATGCAAAGTGGGAAAGTGTTCTGTGGTCTGACCAGTCCACATTTCTCATTGTTTTTGGAAACTGTGGACGTCCACCTGGAAAGCTTCAAAAATGATTCTCCTCAGTTCCCAAATGTTTACTGAGTGTTGTTAAAAGGAAAGGCCATGTAACACAGTGGTAAAAATACCCCTGTGCCAACTTTTTTGTAATGTGTTCAGTGTTTCCCACACATTCATTTATTTGTGGCGGCCCGCCACGAAATAATTACGTCCGCCACAAATAAAAAAAAATAAAAATAAAAAAATAAAATAAAAAATAAAAAGTTTTTATTTGTTTTTTTGTCCTCTCCAGCTTCTCAGGCAAATCATATAGTTGATGTAGATGCCCAATATCGGCTGTTCAGATTTACTTTACAAAAGAGAAGTGTAGGATACTTCTCTTGTTGCCTTATTTGTATTTGACTTTATTAAATGTATGTATATTAGAAACACAACATGTGTATATAACAAAGGGTGCAAAGTCTGCAGGCAGTAGGAAACACATGGTTAAGTGTAGGGAGTAAAACTGATGGCAGTCTAAAGTTCAAGATTTTTGGAGCTCTTTGTTCAGTGGATCAGATGTTTGATGAAGCTCTGTGTCTATCTACCACCACTACTGTTTTCTGTTTATTTGTTACTGACTGTGGCAGGACACCTCTGCCTCTGTTTCACTTTATGTTGCTGGTAAATAATATGCTTGTAGTAGTAGGCTAAAGTTTAATTATTTAGTATGCACTAATTAAAGGGGCAGAGCTTTGAGACATTTTAGCTTATATATTTTATAAGATATATTTTTTGTAAGAACCACAACTAATAAATATATTTCAGTGAATAACTTATTGTTGAAATCTGTAAATAAATATGTACATAAAGTGTTGTAATTATATTGTAAAATGGATGGATGGATGGACGTTTAAAACAAAACTGTTATTATTAATTAGTAAGTATACATTTTTTGAGCCTTTTTAGAGAAAATCAAATCATTGTAGTAAATTATGCAAATTACGCGATGATGTCATGGTGACCACGCCCATAGCCACAGGTATCTTGGCAGTTTATGGGAAACACTGGTGTTGCTGCCATTAAATTCTTAGTTAATGATTATTTGCAAAAAATATATATATGTTTCTCAGTTCCAACATTAAGTATCTTGTCTCTGCAGTCTATTCAATTGAATATAAGTTGAAAAGGATTTGCAAATCATTGTATTCTGTTTTTATTTACCATTTACACAACGTGCCAACTTCACTGGGTTTGGGTTTTGTATATATCCAGCAACCCTACAGTAACCCATATACAGACGCAGATGTGGACAAAATGAACAAGGGAGACCTGGCCAAGGTTCTTCTCATATTTTATTGTCCAGTCAAGTCTAAGTGATGCTAATGCACGCACGCACACACAAATATGCACGCAACACTTATGCATCAAATTCTAAATGTCCTTATATGGCTTCCCGTAAAGTAGAGACTGCAATAAAAGGTTGGTACACAAGGAGGAGTCGCTCACAGTAGACATGCTTGCAGGCTTCAGGCCAAACAAAATCCGTCTGGGACACTTCCCTCACATCTGTGTTGTGATGCTTAATGAATGGGCTCGTTAGTAAAGTTAATTCCATCCCTTCTGAGGTGGCTGCTACCTTTTTGCGGACCTTTTTTTTCAGCAGCGATGTTTTCATAGACAAAAGTTCACAACTTTCTCTTAATTGAGCCCAGTGAATAGACCAGAGCTAGGCAAATATTTTGACTCAGGGGCCACATTGAGAGAAAAAAAATGTGTCTGGGGGGGGGGCCAATGTGTATGTGTGAATAAATGATATATACACATTTAGCTGTAAAAAAATCTGCTGTACAGTGTGTGTGTTTGGGTCCCTTTTTTTCAGGAACACTAATACCAAAAGTCACAATGTTCTAAAAACGTTATGACAGACCACCTCAAAAAAAAGGAATGGAATTTTACAGGTTTTTTTTTTACTGAATGGGACACCCAAAATGTACATGGAAATAAAGAAAGTGGCGCCTTGTGCAGAATTGGCTATTTTTTGGAATTCCACCAAACTATCAAAAAATTAAGCAGACTTTTAGGGATAGTATCGCATTTGCATCCTTACTAATTCATAGAAGGATTTTATTGGAGTGGAAATCACAGTTTGCCCCCAAGGCCTGCCCTATTATTAGCTGGACAGGACAAAAAAAAAAAAAAAAAATTATTATTAGTATTTATTTCTATTTAAAAAATGGTTTGAATGTTTGATAATATATTTTTGCATAATGAGACAATATTTAAGTTAACATAATTTGAGATTACATGGAGTAAATACATTTTGTTTCTCCCAAAATAGAAATAAATATTACATTTAGTAAGAAAAGTGACAGTACTTTATTGATACATATTATTTCCAGGCTTTCGAGGGCCAAATAAAATGAAGTGGCGGGCCACATCTGTGGTCTAAAAAAACGTCCGGATTGAAAATCTTAATGCAGGGGTGTCCAAAGTGCGGCCCGGGGGCCATTTGCGGCCCGCCACACATTCTGGAAATGCTATTGCAAAAAATAAAAATGAACATTAAAAAAAGTGGAATGAGGTGAAATCTAACGAGAAAAAGTTGCAATGTTGTTTTTTTTCCTTTTGTCTTTCTTTCTTTTTCTATTTTTGCCACTGCTCAAAAAAAAAAAAATAATGACAAAAAATCCATGTTATAATCAATTATTTTCAAAGCTCCAATTAGTTCAAATTTTTCACTTTAAAATGTTTTATGTGGTAAATATTGCACATATTGTGTAGTTGCCATATAAAAAACAAAGTTTTCTTTGACAAAAGAGCATAAAACAAACAAAAATAATAGTTCAAACGTAAAATCGACAGATATACACTACCGTTCAAAAGTTTGGGGTCACCCAAACAATTTTGTGGAATAGCCTTCATTTCTAAGAACAAGAATAGACTGTCGAGTTTCAGATGAAAGTTCTCTTTTTCTGGCCATTTTGAGCATTTAGTTGACCCCACAAATGTGATGCTCCAGAAACTCAATCTGCTCAAAGGAAGGTCAGTTTTGTAGCTTCTGTAATGAGCTAAAGTGTTTTCAGATGTGTGAACATGATTGCACAAGGGTTTTCTAATCATCAATTAGCCTTCTGAGCCAATGAGCAAACACATTGTACCATTAGAACACTGGAGTGATAGTTGCTGGAAATACACCTATGTAGATATTGCACCAAAAAGCAGACATTTGCAGCTAGAATAGTCATTTACCACATTAGCAATGTATAGAGTGTATTTCTTTCAAGTTAAGACTAGTTTAAAGTTATCTTCATTGAAAAGTACAGTGCTTTTCCTTCAAAAATAAGGACATTTCAACGTGACCCCAAACTTTTGAACGGTAGTGTATCTGAAGTTGATCTTGTAACTTAAGTGATGAAATTAAAAAACAAAAAAACGAATAAAAATGTATCACTTTATGAGTGGGGCACCTTTTGGATCCCAAATATATTAAGTGGTATTTTATTTATCTTTTCACTGTGATGACTCAAACATATTACATAATTAAAATCAATGGTGTCGTGCATTATTTATATTTTAGGGCTCTAATTACTAAATACTGCATATTTCAGTTTTACTATAAAATACAAAGTTGTTTTTGACAGAAAAGCCATAAAACTAGGGATGTCCGATAATGCCGATATCCGATATTCCGATATTGTCCAACTCTTTAATTACAGATACCGATATCAACCGATACCGATATCAACCGATATATGCAGTCGTGGAATTAACACATTATTATGCCTAATTTGGACAACCAGGTATGGTGAAGATAAGGTACTTTTTTAAAAAATTAGTAAAATAAGATAAATTAAAAACATTTTCTTGAATAAAAAAGAAAGTACAACAATATAAAAACAGTTACATAGAAACTAGTAATGAATGAAAATGAGTAAAATTAACTGTTAAAGGTTAGTATTATTAGTGGACCAGCAGCACGCACAATCATGTGTGCTTACGGACTGTATCCCTTGCAGACTGTATTGATATATATTGATATATAATGTAGGAAGCAGAATATTAATAACAGAAAGAAACAACCCTTTTGTGTGAATGAGTGTAAATGGGGGAGGGGGAGGTTTTTTGGGTTGGTGCACTAATTGTAAGTGTATCTTGTGTTTTTTATGTTGATTTAATTAAAAAAAGAAAAAAAAAGATACCGATAATAAAAAAAACGATACCGATAATTTCCGATATTACATTTTAACGCATATATCGGCCGATAATATCGGCCTGCCGATATTATCGGACATCTCTACATAAAACCTTTTTTTTTTTTAAGTTGATATAGAGATTTACTGTAAGCGTTAAATAAAAAATAATAATACAGATTAGACTTATTTTTAACATTTTAATAACCGAGACCCTTTATGGTCCCCCGGGACCCCTAAAGGTAAGATAAAAACAAAAAATCCATACATTTTGTTATGGTTTGAAGATGAAAAATATCAAAATGGCCCCCGCATGCTTTAATTTTTCCGTTTGCGGCCCTCGGTGTAAAAAGTTTGGACACCCCTGTCTTAATGTATTTTGCCCAGGTCTGTAATAGACCCACCAGACTCACCACTCTTGCACGGACAATGTTATCTGATTCCCTCCCCCCCCCCCCCTCCTCATGTCACATTCCCTTTTACACCAGCTGCTAGACACCCTTAAAAAAAAAGAAAAAAAAGAGTGTGTTTATGCTGGTTTAAATATCCCGGAGCTGGTTTAAACACAACACGTGTGTGAGTACCCTCCATTCAGCCCCGACATGTGGGAACATTTCACATTTTATTTTCCTTACTCATATCTGATAGCTCGGCGTTCTTATGAATGTTCCCTGCGAGTCTGCAGCACAGACAGCTACAGTATGCCTTCATCCGGGAGGTGAGGCTCACATGCAAAACACACCGCCTGCCGCTCCGAGTCGGCTTTGCTGCACGCCGTCCGCACCTGATTCCAACAAGGTACCTAAAGGTTGATTGCGGAGAAGAAGATGGCTGCTGGACAACATCTGGTTGGACTAAGACAACAATGACCCCTACTACCGCGTCTCCATTCTCCAAACACACATGTGAGCGTACAAACGCTCTTACACGCACGGACCATCTGGATCAGGGGTCAGCAACCTTTTTGAAAGCAAGAGCTACTTCTTGGGTACTGATTAATGCGAAGAGCTACCAGTTTGATACACACTTAAATAAATTGCCAGAAATAGCCAATTTGCTCAATTTACCTTTAACTCTATGTTATTAATAATAATTAATGATATTTACACTTAATTGAACGGTTTAAAAGAGGAGAAAATTAAATTTTGAAACATAGTTTATCTTCAATTTCGACTCTTTAAAATTAAAAATTCAACCGAAAAAAAGAAGACAAAAACTAGCTAATTCGAATCTTTTTGAAAAAATTAAAAAAACAATTTATGGAACATCATTAGTAATTTTTCCTGATTAAGATTAATTTTAGAATTTTGATGACATGTTTTAAATAGGTTAAAATCCGATCTGCACTTTGTTAGAATATATAACAAATTGGACCACGCTATATTTCTAACAAAGACAAATCATTATTTCTTCTATATTTTCCAGAAAATTTTTTTGAAAAGAAATTCAAAAGACTTTGAAATAAGATTTAAATTTGATTCTACAGATTTTCTAGATTTGCCAGAATAATTTTTTTGAATTGTAATCATAATAAGTTTGCAGAAATATTTCACAAATATTCTTCGTCGAAAAAACAGAATCTAAAATGAAGAATTGAATTAAAATGTATTTATTATTCTTTACAATAAAAAAAATAAATTTACTTGAACATTGATTTAAATTGTCAAGAAAGAAGAGGAAGGAATTTAAAAGGTAAAAAGGTATATGTGTTTAAAAATCCTAAAATCATTTTTAAGGTTGTATTTTTTCTCTAAAATTGTCTTTCTGAAAGTTTTAAGAAGCAAAGTAAAAAAATAAATGAATTTATTTAAACAAGTGAAGACCAAGTCTTTAAAATATGTTCTTGGATTTTCACATTTGAGTTTTGTCTCTCTTAAAATTAAAAATGTCGGGCAAAGCGAGACCAGCTTGCTAGTAAATAAATACAATTTAAAAAATAGAGGCAGCTCACTGGTATATGCTGCTATTTGAGCTATTTTTAGAACAGGCCAGCGGGCTACTCATCTGGTCCTTACGGGCTACCTGGTGCCCGCGGGCACCGCGTTGGTGACCCCTGCTCTATACATTGCTAATGTGGTAAATTACTATTCTAGCTGCAAATGTCTGCTTTTTGGTGCAATATCTACATAGGTGTATAGAGGCCCATTTCCAGCAACTATCACTCCAGTGTTCTAATGGTACAATGTGTTTGCTCATTGGCTCAGAAGGCTAATTGACGATTAGAAAACCCTTGTGCAATCATGTTCACACATCTGAAAACAGTTTAGCTCGTTACAGAAGCTACAAAACTGACCTTCCTTTGAGCAGATTGAGTTTCTGGAGCATCACATTTGTGGGGTCAATTAAACACTCAAAATGGCCAGAAAAGGAGAACTTTCATCTGAAACTCGACAGTCTATTCTTGTTCTTAGAAATGAAGGCTATTCCGCAAAATTGTTTGGGTGACCCCAATAAAATCATTGCAGTCATACAGGAACACAGAAATCAAGCAAAAAACAAATTGCGTTGTAATGTTGATGCTCATAATTCTGGGGGTTTGTGAATGCCCCTCACAGTTTTTTACCGTAAAATCAACTTTGGTACTGTTTTTTTCCATATACAGTAAGACACTAAAAACAAACCAAAAAAAACAGTAAAACAAGATTTTACGGTAAAAAACAACAACTGTTCCTTGAATTTTACCGCTAAAAATAGTGGTATTGTTTCTCCATTCCATTCCATTTATTAATTTTTTTTTTATATGCTGTAAAAACAAAATCCACTGCTTTTACTGTAAAATTTTGGTGACTGAGCTGCCAGTTTTTAAAGTCAAATTTGTATATTTTTTTTGCAGCTTGTGTAAAAAAAAAAATATATATATATTGTTAATGTATTGTATATATGCATGCATTACTCATTGTTAAACGCGGCCCTCTGAGGGCAACCATAACTGCGAGTTTGACATCCCTGTTCTAAATAAACCGGCATAATAATATTGTTGACCAAATTTGACTTGTACGGCCTTGGCAGAGGTGCATGCTTTACTGAACGCCACTCTAGTTTATAAAATGTTTTTAATTTCAAACATAAAACTTGAATATTGCTCTGCTAAACTCTAAGACTGGACCTCAGTTGTTATTAAAGTGGTGCTGGGCTTAATTTTATTGCAGTATGATTGCCAACGTTTCCCATGAAGTAATGTGTTTCTGGTTTTTGGATACATAGCACATTATTTAGTCTTGTAAAACCACACCCGAACGTGTATAGGACACTGAGTAGTGTAGAAGAATGTGTAAAGGAGGAAGCTCATGAATGCTTCTATTGGCAACAGCCTTAATAGTGCTGGCTTGTTAACTGCACGAGACGATCAGTTCAAGCAAAAAGTCTGAGCCTAGAACATTAACATTAATGTCAAACACAGTCTTAAGTGGTTGCAACCAGTTTTTATTTCTTGCTAGAGGAGAGTTTTGGATGGAAGCCTTCACTCTAACAGCAATTGGAAAAAAAAAAAACATTTTAAAGCTGATCGATTCTTTGAAGTCTGACAACAGAATGCTTTGGGAAATCCCGTATGACACTATTTGCCAAATATTTCAAATTAATCTCCCAAATCCGACAGTAGTGGATTGAAAGTGTGTCGGTCTTAGTGCTGGGATTTAGATACGTTAAAAATGCTTTTAGTAAACCCTACTGGGGACACACCATTGTAGCTTTAATGCTAATGAGCTAGGTGTGTGTAGTAGGGATAGGTATTATTTACATTTTTACCAATACCAGTACCAAATGGGTACTTTAAAAACAGTCAGTACGTATCCATGCACTAAATTAGTTCGACTTCTCAAATAGTTCGGCTCTAATTGGCCTCCTTCAGCCCTCGGAAACACCTTAATCCGATAGTGTTCGATTTTTGAAAAGTCGGACAAACACACCCTGGATTAGTTTTTACTCAATATGACTGTGACGTTCTTAGAATCCTGAGAAAATGTGTTTGAAGCAATATAAAATTGTTTCAAGGATAACTCGTAACCAAACATGCAATATGTCTAATAATGTATGAAACAATGTATTTTTGTGAGTTTTACGATAAACATTTGCTTTTGTAAGGTTTGCAAACACAAAAAATAGTTTTTTACTCAATATGACAGTAATGTTCTTAGAATCCTGAGAAAATGTGTTTGAAGCAATATACAATTGTTTCAAGGATAACTCGTAACCAAACATGCAATATGTCTAATGATGTTTGAAATAATGTATCTTTGTGAGTTTTACTATAAACGTGCTTTTGTAAGGTTTGCAAACACAAAAAATAGTTTTTTACTCTATATGACAGTAATGTTCATAGAATCCTGAGAAAATGTGTTTGAAGCAATATACAATTGTTTCAAGGATAACTCGTAACCAAACATGCAATATGTCTAATGTTTGAAATAATGTATCTTTATGAGTTTTACTATAAACACGTGCTTTTGTAAGGTTTGCAAACACAAAAAATAGGTTTTTACTCAATATGACAGTAATGTTCTTAGAATCCTGAGAAAATGTGTTTGAAGCAATATAAAATTGTTTCAAGGATAAGTCGTAACCAAACATGCAATATGTCTAATGATGTTTGAAACAATGTATCTTTGTGAGTTTTACGATAAACATTTGCTTTTGTAAGGTTTGCAAACACAAAAAATAGTTTTTTACTCAATATGACAGTAATGTTCTTAGAATCCTGAGAAAATGTGTTTGAAGCAATATACAATTGTTTCAAGGATAACTCGTAACCAAACATGTAATATGTCTAATAATGTTTGAAATAATGTATCTTTGTGAGTTTTACTATAAACGTGCTTTTGTAAGGTTTGCAAACACAAAAAATAGTTTTTTACTCAATATGACAGTAATGTTCTTAGAATCCTGAGAAAATGTGTTTGAAGCAATATAAAATTGTTTCAAGGATAACTCGTAACCAAACATGTAATATGTCTAATGATGTTTGAAATAATGTATTTTTGTGAGTTTTAAGATAAACGTGCTTTTGTAAGGTTTGCAAACACAAAAATTGTTTTTTTTACTCAATATGAGAGTAATGCTCTTAGAATCCTGAGAAAATGTGTTTGAAGCAATATAAAATTGTTTCAAGGATAACTCGTAACCAAACATGCAATATGTCTAATAATGTTTGAAATAATGTATCTTTGTGAGTTTTACGATAAACATGCTTTTGTAAGGTTTGCAAACACAAAAAATAGGTTTTTACTCAATATGACAGTAATGTTCTTAGAATCCTGAGAAAATGTGTTTGAAGCAATATAAAATTGTTTCAAGGATAACTCGTAACCAAACATGCAATATGTCTAATAATGTTTGAAATAATGTATCTTTGGGAGTTTTACTATAAACATGCTTTTGTAAGGTTTGCAAACACAAAAATTGTTTTTTTTACTCAATATGACAGTAATGCTCTTAGAATCCTGAGAAAATGTGTTTGAAGCAATATAAAATGGTTTCAAGCATAACTCGTAAACCAAACATGCAATATGTCTAATGATGCCTGGAATAATTTATCTTTGTGAGTTTTACTGGAAAAATGTGAAGTGAAAACCATTTCAGGTGAGTACCTCTTGAAGCTCATGGAGAGAATGCCAAGAGTGTGCAAGGCAGTAATCAGAGCAAAGGGTGGCTATTTTGAAGAAACTAGAATACAAAACATGTTTTCAGTTATTTCACCTTTTTTTGTTAAGTACATAACTCCACATGTGTTCATTCATAGTTTTAATGCCTTAAGTGACAATCTACAATAAAGAAAATGCATTGAATGAGAAGGTGTGTCCAAATTTTTGGCCTGTACTGTATATTCAAGTTAAAGTTAAAGTACCAATGATTGTCACACACACACTAGGTGTGGTGAAATTTGTCCTCTGCATTTGACCCACCACCCTTGTTCACCCCCTGGGAGGTGAGGGGAGCAGTGAGCAGCAGCGGTGGCCACACCCGGGAATAATTTTTGGAGATTTAACCCCCAATTCCAACCCTTGATGCTGAGTGCCAAGCAGGGAGGTAATGGGTCCCATTTTTATAGTCTTTGGTATGACTCGGCCGGGGTTTGAACTCACAACCTACCGATCTCAGGGCGGACGCTCTAACCACTAGGCCACTGAGTAGATATATACATATATCTATATACATACATACATATAGGTTTCCAAGGTTTCTCATTGTCATACCATTGGGTTGAGTATTTTCTTGCCCTGATGTGGGATCTGAGCCGAGGATTTCGTTGTGGCTTGTGCAGCCCTTTAAGACACTCTTGATTTAGAGCTATATAAGTAAACATTGATATACACTACCGTTCAAAAGTTTGGGGTCACCCAAACAATTTTGTGGAATAGCCTTCATTTCTAAGAAGAAGAATAGACCGTCGAGTTTCAGATGAAAGTTCTCTTTTTCTGGCCATTTCAAGCGTTTAATTGACCCCACAAATGTGATGCTCCAGAAACTCAATCTGCTCAAAGGAAGGTCAGTTTTGTAGCTTCTGTAACGAGCTAAAGTGTTTTCAGATGTGTGAACATGATTGCACAAGGGTTTTCTAATCATCAATTAGCCTTCTGAGCCAATGAGCAAACACATTGTACCATTAGAACACTGGAGTGATAGTTGCTGGAAATGGGCCTCTGTACACCTATGTAGATATTGCACCAAAAAGCAGACATTTGCAGCTAGAATAGTCATTTACCACATTAGCAATGTATAGAGTGTATTTCTTTCAAGTTAAGACTAGTTTAAAGTTATCTTCATTGAAAATAAGGACATTTCAATGTGACCCCAAACTTTTGAACGGTAGTGTATATATATATATATATATATATATATATATATATATATATATATATATATATATATATATATATATATATATATATATATATATATATATATACATACATAGACATACATACATACACACACACACACACACACACTATATATATATATATATATATATATATATATATATATATATATATATATATATATATATATATATATATATATATATATATATATATATATGTATGTGTGGGAAAAAAATCACAAGACTATTTCATCTCTACAGGCCTGTTTCATGAGGGGTTTTCCTCAATCCTCAGGAGATTTTATATACACTACCGTTCAAAAGTTTGGGGTCACATTGAAATGTCCTTATTTTCAATGAAGATAACTTTAAACTAGTCTTAACTTTAAAGAAAATCTCCTGAGGATTGAGGAAAACCCCTCATGAAACAGGCCTGTAGAGATGAAATAGTCTTGTGATTTTTTCCCCACACATACATATTACGCTCTACCACGGTATCGAGCACTATTTTTTGGATAATCTAATTAAGACATATATATATATATATATATATATATATATATATATATATATATATATATATAATATATATATATATATATATATATATATATATATATATATATATATAGTATTTTAATGAAATATTGTCATAATGATATAAATCAAATGGTACCTAAGTAATACATTCAAAAATAAAATAATAAATATAGTACAAGACGATTACAATAATATTATTGCAACCAAACGGGAACACAGAAATCAAGCAAAAAAACGACTTGCCTTGTAATGTTGATGCTCATAATTCTGGGGGTTTGTGAATGCCCCTCACTCGCCGAATACGTCTCTGTTGCATAATGAAGAAGTGTTGTGTTGTTGTGATCATATACAGTATAAACCAAAGATGACAACATATGAAACTGAAAACAAACCCCGCCCACTCTGCTTTGTTCTTGGTCTGAGCTGCTGTGATGTAGATTACCGTAATAACACCCACAAGCGCAGATTTCAACCATTGAAATACTTTCCATAGTTCAAGACTTACGGGTCATTTAAATAATTCCCTTACAAGAAATACGAGGAATATAGGAAACTTCCCCTGCAGTGTCCAGTATTCACTATTTATTTCAGGGTTCCACTGCTTGATTTTTTATTTTTCTTGCTAAAAACTTACTGACTCCACTTAATCTCACTGAATCGTTTGATGATTGTATCGTTCTGAAAAAATAATATCGTATCGGCAACCACAAATTCCGAATCGAATCGAAGTTAAAACGAATCGTTACACCACTAATAAATAAGCAAGTAGTGATACTGCTTAATATACAAACTATGGACGTCCCAATCAACATTTCTGGCCTCTGACCCCGACCGGATTTCGAGTCACGATCCAATACTTTGACAATAGACTACAGAAATGGAAGTGTACTATAGAAGATAACATAATACATTTTTTACAATGTGTATCCTATTAAATTTAGAATGTACTAGTATTGTATTAAATCCGATGATGTAATAAATGTGTGGTACTGAATGTTGCATACAATTTTTTTTACAAAAATAAAGTGACTATTGCACAAAAAGTGAAGCAAAAATGAGAATTTAAATAATTTGGTTTGGCCCTCAAATCCTCCCTGTATCTACAGACTTACTGCCTGTTTGTAAACAAACCAAAAAAATGTTAAAAATTATTTTGTAATACCGTATTTTCCAGACTATAGAGTGCACCAGTATATAAGCCATTACATTTTAGGGGAAAAATATTTTCCATATATTAGCCACACCGATCCTTGGTGGTCTAGTGGCTAGGATTTGGCGCTCTCACCGCTGTGGCCCGGGTTCGATTCCCGGTCAGGGAAACACCATCTAACCTGTCTGGGAGCAGTCAATTTATTACCATGAATTGATCAACGTGGAACCCGACTTCGGGTGTTACCATTTAGTGGTACATTGTACGGAATATGTACTGTACTGTGCAATCTACTAATAAAAGTTTCAATCAATCAATCAAACCGGACTATAAGTTGCAAATATATACATTGTGAAATGACTTATTTATATAGAACGATTCCGCAAATGTTTATTTCTTAATTGTTTCCAAACGCTGTCTGTAACATGGCAGTAAAACGGCTGATGAAACAAAACAGACGGTCATCGTCATGGACCCACTCGCTGCAGAAGCTGGCTCTCCAATCAGCTAAACAGACTCAATAACTCCACAGTGACGTTTTGGTGAGTTTACTGAAGAGTTTGTGGAAACTGAAACAATACAATGTAAGTTAATAATAACAACACATGAAAACACTCCTGGAGACATTACACATGGGACGGTTTAGTAAGTATAAACTGTTTTAGTTATTTTGTAAAACTTACAAACGTTGCTTGAGTGATGAATGAAACCATATGATCGGTAGAAGACGGAACAGCACTTCTACTTCCGTTGAAAGCACTACTGTAAATGGAAGGACACTGCAGCACCTGCATTGAGCAAAGCCCTCCAAAAGATGGCGCATAGCACAGACAACAACCCTGGCTCTCGCGTCAACTGGTTTCTAGTTTGGCTCGATAACCAATTAAATGGTAAATGGGTTATACTTGTATGGCGCTTTTCTACCTTCAAGGTACTCAAAGCGCTTTGACACTATTCCACATTCACACACTGATGGCGGGAGCTGCCATATTATGGTAAGAGTCATTCAAATAACTATAACATATAGAACATGCTATACGTTTACCAAACAATCTGTCACTGTATATTGGGACCTTTACTGTTCCTAATATACATAAACGACATGTCATCGGCATGCGACTGTGAATTGTTTTTGTTTGCGGATGACTCTGCTTGCTGGTATCCGGCAAGGACAAGTCACAGGTGGAGAAAATCCTCAGTGCTGAGCTCTGTAGAACTTGCACCTGGCTCGCTGACAACAAGCTATCCATCCACTTGGGTAAAACAGAATCCATCCTGTTTGGGTCCCACATCAAACTTAAGAGAGTCAATGACTTCACCATAAAAGTAGGTGACAGTGTCATCACCAGGAAAGATGAGGTCACCTACCTAGGTTCCATTCTAGAGGCTAACCTTTCCTGTGATAAAATGGCAACCAAGGTAATCAAAAAGGTTAAGCAACGAACGAGATTTCTCTACAGAATTTCCTCTCTGGTCAACAAAAGCACCTTGAGGATTCTGGCGGGAACTCTCGTTCAACCCTTTTTCGATTACGCATGCACCTCCTGGTACCCTAGCACCTCCAAAACCCTCAAATCTAAACTCCAAACATCTCAGAACAAGCTAGTCAGGTTACTTCTAGACCTCCACCCCAGATCCCACCTCACTCCTCCCACTTCTCTAAAGTGGGCTGGCTCAAGGTGGAGGACAGAGTTAAACAACTTGCACTGAGCCTAGTCTATAAAATCCGCTACACCTCCCTGATACCGAAGTACATGTCAAACTACTTCCTTAACGTAACAGCAGCACTTGCCCTGGTCTACTCAACTGCTGAGTACTGCGCACCTGTCTGGGCGCGCAGTGCTCACTCTAAACAACTTGATGTCCCGATCAACGAAGCCTTGCGTGTTATCACTGGATGCCTGCGCCCCACCCCTGTGGAGCTACTGCCCATCTAGCAGGCATCCAACCCGCTGAGCTTCGTCGCCAAGGTGCTGTAGCAACTCTGGCGGGCCGGGCAAACATGGATGAGAACCACCTGCTCCATGAAAGGCTCACACTCTCCTCAGAGCCAACGCCCCGCCTCCCCTCCAGAGACCCACTGGTACCAGCCGCCCTGAAGCTCCTGCAGCAATGCAGTGACAACAACATCAGGGCGGCTCACTGGGCGAATCACAAATGGAGCACGGACCTGGAGCATACCATCTCTTCCAGACTCCGTGACTTCATACCTGACACCGGCTCAATACCAGGCCTCTCACTACCACGAGTGGCCTGGGTGAGGCTTAACCGCCTCCGAACTGGTGTCGGTCGCTTCGCTCAAACATGTTCCAGTGGGGCTTAGCACCTAACGCGACGTGTGAGTGTGGCGCGGAGGAGCAGACTGCCGACCACGTGATCCTGCGTTGCCCGATTTATCGTGCTCCTAATGGTTTGCGTGGCCTGGCGGACTTGGATGACTGCTCGGTGACCTGGCTCACTTCTGTGTGTCCTGACATATGAACGGGAGGGCCCCCCGGGCCTGGGTGGTAAAAGGCATAGACCCTCGGCCTCAGGTCCGGGTGCCGGAAAACCAGCTGCCCATACGATGAAGAAGAAGAACGTAAATGACCGCCATAACCACAACACCAGGGGGTGCTCCACTAACCACGTTAAACCCAGATTCCGAACTAACAAAGGTCTTAACTCATTCTCTTTCTATGCCACATCAATGTGGAATGCGCTCCCAACAGGTATAAAAGAAAGGGCATCTCTATCCTCCTTCAAAACCGCAATAAAAGTTCACCTCCAGGCAGTTACAACCCTAAACTAACACCCTTCCCGGATTGCTAATAATCAAATGTAAACAATCAAATGCAGATACTTTTTCTTTTTCTTCTGATCTCTCTCTCTCTCTCTCTCTCTCTCTCTCTCCTCTCTCTCTCTCTCTCTCTCTCTCTCTCTCTCTCTCTCTCTCTCTCTCTCTCTCTCTCTCTCTATGTCCACTACTTGATGTCCATATCCCCCCCCCCCCTCCCTCCACACCCCTGATTGTAAATAATGTAAATAATTCAATGTGATTATCTTGTTATGACTGCATTATGATGATAGTATATATGATAGTATATATCTGTATCATGAATCAATTTAAGTGGACCCGACTTAAACAAGTTGAAAAACTTATTGGGGTGTTACCATTTAGCTGGTCAATTGTACGGAATATGTACTTCACTGTGCAACCTACTAATAAAAGTCTCAATCAATCAATCAATCAAACTCCTAATCGCTAAACCCCATGAAATCTTATACGTCTAGTCTCTTACGTGAATGAGCTAAATAATGTGTTAATAATTTCACACATAAGTCGCTCCTGAGTATAAGTCGCACCCCGGCCAAACTATGAAAAAAACTGCGACTTATAGTCCGAAAAATACGGTATAACCCATTCATTCATGACAGAATAACATTTGTTTCGCCTCCCTGGATGAACTTTGTCCGGCTGTTTGTGTTTAGTTTTTCCAAACAGGTTAAGTACTACTACTGATTCACGGATTTCCTGGAGAAACATACCTTGAATTTGCACTGCCAAGCTGTTGAATTAATACGACAAGTCGTCGGGAGAATCAGTACTTTAAAAATCTTTTCAAATATGATCAATCACTTTGATACTTTAGTATAAAGGCCATTAGTTCTTTTTTACAAGCAATACATCAAGAGTTGTAGGGGCTGCTGGCAGAAAAAGAACAATCTGATTAGAGACAGGAACACGGTTGAGTTTAACTGGGATTCCAAAAAGAAAACTGCAGGACAAAACTTTGTGCGGAATTAGAAAAAAATGTCTTTGACTGATTGTAGTGTGTTCGCAGAACGATCACTGCAAAGGCTGATATTTGCTTTTGTTGACGTGTAGCGTTTAAATCATCAACAAGTATCAATAAACAGTTTTTTATGACCGTCTCACGGCCAAGTCAAACACGAGGCGACGCATGAACATTCTGTTATGACATCCGTGAGTGATGGCGGCGTGTACGACGAAGCGTTTTTTTTTCACAGGGCCCGTGTGAACTCGCCGTGGAGGAGCTGGTCGATAGGCGTGCTGCGGACGGACGCCCACACGAGGGTCCGCGTAAACCGGAGCCAGGGCCAGTCAAAACAAATCAGCAGTCACTTCTGGATCTGCGCTCTTCCATTTTAGCACACAGATTAGACATGGAAATAAACTATGTGGACAACCATTTGTAAACACGCGTCAGGCTGAGGGCGCAGTCCCGTCGAGGGCCAGGAGGAGGAGCCATGTTGTTTAACTAGAACAGGGGTGTCAAACATATGGCCCCAAAATGAGTCTGCCATAGGGCTGCGAATCTTTGGGTGTCCCACGATTCGATTCAATATCGATTCTTGGGGTCACGATTCGATTATAAATCGATTTCTTCGATTCAACGCGATTCTCGATTCAAAAACGATATTTTTCCGATTCAAAAAGGATTCTCTATTCATGGAATACATAGATTTCAGCAGGATCTACCCCAGTCTGCTGACATGCAAGCAGAGTAGTAGATTTTTGTAAAAAGCTTTTATAATTGTAAAGGACAATGTTTTATCACTGATTGCAATAATGTACATTTGTTTTAACTATTAAATGAACCAAAAATGGGACTTATTTTATCTTTGTGAAAATATTGGACACATTGCATACTTGCCAACCCTCCCGTTTTTAGCGGGAGAATCCCGATATTCAGCGCCTCTCCGGCAGAGATTTTCTCCCGACAAACTCCCGGTATTCAGCCGGAGCTGGAGACACGCCCCCTCCAGCTCAATGCGGACCTGAGACTGAGTGGGGACAGCCTGTTCTCACGTCCGCTTTCCCACAATATAAAACAGCTTGCCTGCCCAAAGACGTCATAACATCTAGGGCTTTTAGAGAGTGCACAACTGCGCACACAACAAGGAGACGAAGCAGAAGAACGAGGAAATTACAGACGTGGCGGCCGAAATGATATACTCATCATGAACGGACGAGTTAAACAGGACATTACTGCCATCTAATGATAGCCACTGGAACACTGAAATTCAAGTATTTTTTTTTTTTCTATGTAAATAAAAAAAAAAAAAAAAAAAAAAAATATATATATATATATAGCTAGAATTCACTGAAAGTCAAGTATTTCATACATATATATATATATATATATATATATATATATATATATATATATATATATATATATATATATATATATATATATATATATATATATATATATATATATATATATATGAAATATATATGAAATACTTGAGTTGGTGAATTCTAGCTGTGAATAACCACGCCCCCGCCCCTAACACCCACCCACACACACCCCCACCCCCGACCAAGCCCCCTTCCCCACCTCCCGATATTGGAGGTCTCAAGGTTGGCAAGTATGACATTGTGTTGTCAAGCTTATGAGATGCGATGCAAGTGTAAGCCACTGTTATTTTTATAAATGTCTAATGATAATGTCAATGAGGGATTTTTAATCACTGCTATGTTGAAATTGTAACTAATATTGATACTGTTGTTGATAATATTCATTTTTGTTTCACTACTTTTGGTTTGTTCCGCGTCGTGTTTGCGTCTCCTCTCAATTGCTCTGTTTATTGCAGTTCTGAGTGTTGCTGGGTCGGGTTTGGTTTGGGAACTGGATTGCATTGTTATGGTATTGCTGTGTATTGTTTTGTTGGATTGATTAATAAAAAATAAAAATTAAAAATACATTTTTATTTTATTTTTTAAATAAAAAAAAAAATACATTTTTTAAAAATGAGAATCGATTCTGAATCACACAACGTGAGAATCGCGATTCGAATTCGAATCGATTTTTTCCCCACACCCCTACCCTTTATCTATTTTTTTTATTGTTTTTTTTTTTTACCAGTAACTGTGGGAAATACAAACACAGAGGTCACATATTTGCATTTTGCTCCTTTATCTAAACAGGCGTTTTCTCCGAGCCTGCAGTAAAATGACAGTTATATGTGGAATTGTTGAACATTGTGCAATGGTGAGAAAATAATGTGGCCCGGGGGAGAAGTAAAGCCTGGGACAAACGGCCTCGGAGGCCTACTGGCCAGAAAGTGAGGCGTTTGATCTTCCCTGTAAACACATTTTCGTCATGGTAGCAACTGTTTGTCCTCGCTAGAGCGGAGAAATGCACACCGCATGCATTTTGAACGGAAATACGCTGAGCTGGAGTAAACCAGGGAATAAAAAAACCCAACCATAACAACAACAACAACAACAAAAAGACTAACGTTCATTGTTATTTTTCATCCTTCTTTCAGGATCAGTGCGTGTTCGTATGATGCCCCCGAATAGATTCGCGGAAGAGTTCTGCACTTAGAATAACAAAGCAATGATACAGTGTGAATCATAGCAGAGGACTAACACGAAACTCCCGCAGGACTCTCCTTGCTCCCGGCCAGACTCCTCCAGCCAAAACTACACCCAGCGCTCAGCTTTCCAACTTCCCAAACAACTCCCAAACCCGGCTCCCTTTACGAGCTCTTTAGAAGCCATGGCAAGTAACCCAAACGTGCACACAACTTCTTGTTATTGCACGTTGTATTCCAAAGCAGGACATGCAAGGGGATGTGACGCCATCCAAATAAAATCTGCATCGCACAGTATAGAGCAGGCCTGGGCAATTATTTTGACTCGGGGGGCCAAATCTTAAGAAAAAAATATGTCTGGGGGCCCGGTATATCTATTTTTAGGAACACTAATACATAACCTCACAATAATGTCTGATTGAATGCTAAAAACAATAATGACAGACCACTAAGGATGTCCGATTATCGGCCGATAAATGCTTTAAAATGTAATATCGGAAATTATCGGTATCGTTTTTTTGTTTTTTGTTTTTTAATTAAATCAACATAAAAAACACAAGATACACTTACAATTAGTGCACCAACCCAAAAAAACTCCCTCCCCCATTCACACTCATTCACACAAAAGGGTTGTTTCTTTCTGTTATTAATATTCTGGTTCCTACATTATATATCCATATATATCAATACAGTCTGCAAGGGATACAGTCCGTAAGCACACATGATTGTGCGTGCTGCTGGTCCACTAATAGTACTAACCTTTAGCAGTTAATTTTACTCATTTTCATTAATTACTAGTTTCTATGTAACTTTTTTTATTGTTTTACTTTCTTTTTTATTCAAGAAAATGTTTTTAATTTGTTTATCTTATTATATTTTATTAAATTTTCTAAAAAGGACCTTATCTTCACCATACCTGGTTGTCCAAATTAGGCATAATGTGTTAATTCCACGACTGTATGTATCGGTTGATATCGGTATTGGTAATTAAGAGTTGGACAACATCGGAATATCGGCAAAAATGCCATTATCGGACATCCCTAATTTTTTTTCCATAACTTGAGTTGATTTATTTTGGAAAACCTTGTTACATTGTTTAATGCATCCAGCGGGGCATCACAACAAAATTAGGCATAATAATGTGTCAATTCCACGACTGTATATAATAATAATAATAATAATAATACCTGGGATTTATATAGCGCTTTTCTAAGTACCCAAAGTCGCTTTACATGTTAAAAATATATATCGGTATCGGTTGATATCGGAATCGGTGTAGTAGAATTTCTGACCTTTGAACTATACCTCGTGTCTATTAAGAATGTCTGCTCATTTCATTTCTATTCTATACCATTGAAGGACCAGATGTAGGACAAAATTGAATATGGAGTCGCTCTGACCATTCTACAAAATGTTTTGATTGTCTAAGCATGACTAAGGGATTCAAGGATGTTGCAAAACAAACAGGTCGAATACAACAGGACCTTGACGCATGAGGGAAACGGATAAAAATGGCCAAGTGACAAGGGCTGAGAGAGATTGCTTCATTCTTGTGTCCTCCGGAGGACGTCTGTTGGTTTGCATGGACAAAACAATCCAACTTTGCACTTTTGACTATGGGTAAATAAACCTTTTGTACTAAACTCACTTTTGTTGCTGTTTAAGCTTCGGACAATCCACTACAGAGTTGGACAATATTGGAATATCGGATATCGGCAAAAAAGCCATTATCGGACATCTCTAATTTCAAGGCCTCTTTCCATATGTAAACTAATAGCACTAACCTTTAACAGTTAATTTTACTTATTTTCATTAATTACTAGTTTCTATGTTACTGTTTTTATATTGTTTTACTTCCTTTTTTATTCAATTTAATTTATTTATCTTATTATATTTTATTAATTTTTTTAAAAAGGACCTTATCTTCACCATACCTGGTTGTCCAAATTAAGCATAATAATGTGTTAATTCCACGACTGTATATATCGGTATCGGTTGATATCGGCATTGGTAATTAAGAGTTGGACAATATCGGAATATCGGATTTCGGCAAAAAAGCCATTATCGGACATCCCTAATTTTTTTCCATAACTTGAGTTGATTTATTTTGGAAAACCTTGTTACATTGTTTAATGCGTCCAGCGGGGCATCACAACAAAATTAGGCATAATAATGTGTCAATTCCACGACTGTATATATCGGTATCGGTTGATATCGGAATCGGTGTAGTAGAATTTCTGACCTTTGAACTATACCTCGTGTCTATTAAGAATGTCTGCTCATTTCATTTCTATTCTATACCATTGAAGGACCAGATGTAGGACAAAGTTGAATATGGAGTCGCTCTGACCATTCTACAAAATGTTTTGATTGTCTAAGCATGACTAAGGGATTCAAGGATGTTGCAAAACAAACAGGTCGAAAACAACGGGACCTTGACGCATGAGGGAAACAGATACAAATGGCCAAGTGACAAGGGCTGAGAGAGATTGCTTGATTCTTATGTCCTCCGGAGGACGTCTGTTGTTTGTATGGACAAAACAATCCAACTTTGCACTTTTGACTATGGGTAAATAAACCTTTTGTACTAAACTCACTTTTGTTGCTGTTTAAGCTTCGGACAATCCACTACAGAGTTGGACAATATCGGAATATCGGATATCGGTAAAAAAGCCATTATCGGACATCTCTGATTTCAAGGCCTCTTTCCATATGTAAACTAATAGCACTAACCTTTAACAGTTAATTTTACTCATTTTCATTAATTACTAGTTTCTATGTTACTGTTTTTATTTTGTTTTACTTTCTTTTTTATTCAATTTAATTTATTTATCTTATTATATTTGATTAATTTTTTTAAAAAGGACCTTATCTTCACCATACCTGGTTGTCCAAATTAGGCATAATAATGTGTTAATTCCACGACTGTATACATCAGTATCGGTTGATATCGGTATTGGTAATTAAGAGTTGGACAATATCGGAATATTGGATATCGGCAAAAAAGCCATCATCGGACATCCCTAATTTTTTTCCAAAACTTGAGTTGATTTATTTTGGAAAACCTTGTTACATTGTTTAATGCATCCAGCGGGGCATCACAACAAAATTAGGCATAATAATGTGTCAATTCCACGACTGTATATATCGGTATCGGTTGATATCGGAATCGGTGTAGTAGAATTTCTGACCTTTGAACTATACCTCGTGTCTATTAAGAATGTCTGCTCATTTCATTTCTATTCTATACCATTGAAGGACCAGATGTAGGACAAAGTTGAATATGGAGTCGCTCTGACCATTCTACAAAATGTTTTGATTGTCTAAGCATGACTAAGGGATTCAAGGATGTTGCAAAACAAACAGGTCGAAAACAACGGGATCTTGACGCATGAGGGAAACAGATAAAAATGGCCAAGTGACAAGGGCTGAGAGAGATCGCTTCATTCTTGTGTCCTCCGGAGGACGTCTGTTTGTTTGCATGGACAAAACAATCCAACTTTGCACTTTTGACTATGGGTAAATAAACCTTTTGTACTAAACTCACTTTTGTTGCTGTTTAAGCTTCGGACAATCCACTACAGAGTTGGACAATATCGGAATATCGGCAAAAAAGCCATTATCGGACATCTCTAATTTCAAGGCCTCTTTCCATACGTAAAGTCACGCCGATGCCAATTCTCAAGCTTAAAACATCCACCACCAGCTTCGGGAGCGGGAAGGAGTAAAGTAGAAAGATGCGGTTTGGAAAACGAGTGCGCTAACGTGTGCGGTGCCTCGGCCAATATGACACGGCGGGAATCAATCAGCTAAAGAGGCGAGTGTGTGATTCAGGCACGCGATGAGGTGTCATGGCCTGGTGAAACTGCAGCAAGCAGAGCCAAGGCCTGCAGATGGAAACGCATGCCAACGTAAGCATGGGCTCCTCAGACGTCTTGTCACTCGATCAACTGCTTCGCCGTTCCACTGAGCTAGAAAATGACCAATCATTAGGAGGACGCATCAATCAGGAACAGGCCTGAAGGGAGCCATCTTAGTGCCGGGCCCATTATTGCCACAGTGAGAGTCTAAGCAGGAAATTAGACAGTGCATTGATTGATTTTAAGTCATAGCAGTGTTATGATCCCACGTTATTAAAGAATAATTAATATGCCCTCCCACAACAACTCTGCAGGATTTATTATTACTATCTAATCTCACGCTGTCGCCATTGCCTCTATTTATGATAGGAGCCTGTCCTCCTGATAGCACACACACACACACAGGCCTGGCCCTAACCAATCTGGCGCCATAGGCAAGATTTTAGGTGGCGCCCCCCCACCTATACTCACAAGAAACCGAATAGCTTTGTCTTTGACCTTTTTTTTTTTTACTTAAAGAAAGCAAATTAACATATTATAGGAGAATGTTATGTTATGATTATCTTTAACCGAATCACAGCAGTGCTCAAATTAAAAAACAGCATTCCCTCTCATGTGATATTGCTTAATTAACATTAATGATGTGCACTTTAACAACTAGGCTTACAACTAGACCTAATATATAAAGAGGTGGAAAAGTGACTATTACCTGCAGGGCAAACATTAGCTAACCAGAAGGCAATAACAATGTAAACAAAAAACACCTGCTTAAAAGATCTAATACAAATGTCCCTGAGGAATGTAAGGTGGGAGTACTGTAATTACCTAACGTTACATTATTATTTTCCATAACAATTTAGCCCCCTCCACAATATTAACCCGACGTTAAAACAGAACTAGCTATTTATTGATTAGCAATTGCCGAATCATGTAACATTAGCTTAATGCTAAAAAGCCAGGTTACTATTACATTCTGTAACAGACAAATAATTTAATGTAGGCTAACGTTACCTACCTGCTACCTCTGTTTTTTCTCGTTTCTCCTCTTCTTTTCTCTTTTTTTATCCCTGGGCACCTGACAGTTTTGGCCGTTTTGACATCTTGTGTTGATTTTTTGATGTGGTAAGAGTCATGATACGGGAAGGGAGGGGGCGCACCGTGCGGCGGGCAGGGGGTAATGTTGTAACAAATAATATTTCTATTAAATAGGCTTTACATTGCATTTTAATTAACGTGGGATTATTTTTTGTATTTAGAAATAATAGTACCAACTTTTTTTTTTTTTTTTTTTCTCCAACATTTGTGGCACTGGCGTGGCGCCCCCTGATGGACGGCGCCCTTAGCATTTGCCTATACGGCCTATGCCACGGGCCGGCCCTGCACACACACACACACACACACACACACACACACACACACACACACACACACACAAACAGTGCCAACTTCCGAGGGCATTGTTTGTTCTCCATCTCCTCGCTCAGTGCCCAAACGTGAGGAAGGTAATGTCAAAGTTGGGACACTTTGTCATGAGCTCCAACGGTCCTCCAGTAGACACCACAGTAAGGACCATACGTCAAACTTGTTTTCATTGAGGGCCGTATCGCACCTTCAGAGGAACGTTTTATTTTTTAATGAATAAAGGAAGACATGAAACTGCCACAGGAAAATACCAAAAAAAAGAGAAAAAGCCACCAAAATAGGAGCGCAAGACAAGAAGTAAAACACTACACACAGGAAAACAGCAAAAAAAAACAAATAAGTCAGGGGGTGATGTGACAGGTGGTGACAGTACACCTACTTTGAGACAAGAGCTATATTGATGCATGCTTGGTTATGGTTTGAAGTCATATCCAACAATTGCGTCAACGACTTTTTACTGTCAACTGAGTTTCCTTTTTTAATGATTTCTGCTGGTGGTGTGCCTCCGGATTTTTGTCAACGCAAAAATTGTGCCTTGGCTCAAAAAAGGTTGAAAAACACTGCACTAGATAAACCACAAATTTAATAATAATAACAATAACAATGAATTACATTTGTAACGCACTTTACTACATTTGTTAAAATCTCAAAGGGCTACAAAGTATACAAAAAAATCAAAAATAGAAAGTTAGAATATAAAAAAAAAAATTAAAATAGAAATAAAAACATGAAAAACATTAGATAAACACTAGATAAACCACAAATTTAATAATAATAATAACAATGAATTACATTTGTAACGCACTTTACTACATTTGTTAAAATCTCAAAGGGCTGCAGAGTATACAAAAAATAAAAAATAGAAAGTTAGAATATAAAAAAAAAAAATTAAAATAGAAATAAAAACATGAAAAACATTAGATAAACACTAGATAAACCACAAATTTATAATAATAATAATAATAACAATGAATTACATTTGTAACGCACTTTACTACATTTGTTAAAATCTCAAAGTGCTACAAAGTATACAAAAAAAAAAAATAGAAAGTTAGAATAAAATTTTTTTTTTTTTAAATAGAAATAAAAACATGAAAAACACTAGATAAACACTAGATAAAACAGAAACAGATAAAAATAGAAATAAAAGCATGAAAGCACTAGATAAAACAGATAGGCAAGCAGTCTATTCATAAAAACAAGAAGGCAGAGAAATTAAGATAAAAGCTTTGCTAAAAAGGTGGGATTTTTAGTCCCTTCTTAAAACGGTCGACCGACTGTGGTGCTCTAAGGCAGTGTTTTTCAACCTTTTTTGAGCCAAGGCACATTTTTTTCATTAAAAAAATACGGAGGCACACCACCCGCAGAAAAGGTTACAAAATGAAACTCCACCAGGTTGTCATGCCTTATTTTGAGTTTGTTGTTGTTTCCTATGTGTAGTGCTTTAGTCTCTGTCTTGCGCTGTTCATGTGGTGACCCTTCCCGTTTTGTTGTTGTTCTCCTGTAGCAGCTTCACGCCTTCCTTTGAGTTCTATTCCCCACACCTGCTTTGTTTTCGCAATCAAGACTATTTAAGTTGTGCGTACGCTATCCTTCTTTGTGGGGGACACTGTTGATTGTCATGTCATGTACGGATGTACTTTGTGGACGCCGTCTCCGCTCCGCACACTGTAAGTTTTTGCTGTCGTCCAGCATTCTGTTTTTGTTTACTTTGTAGCCAGTTCAGTTTTAATTTTGTTTTGCACAGCCATCCCTATGCTTCAGTGCCTTTTCCTAGCGGGACTTGCCTTTTGTTCATTTTTGGTTTAAGCCTTACATTAACTTTTTACATACCAAAAAACACTGCACTAGACGGCATATTATTATAATTATTGATTTGCAAAAAAATATTTTTTTGGACCAATTAGGTGAAGTTGCATAATTTCCCACGGCACACCAGACAATATCTCACGGCACACTAGGGCTGAAAAACACTGCTCTAAGGTGGTCGGGGAAAGAGGGTTCCAGAGTTCGGGTGTGGTCCATTGATTGTAAGTTTGAGGAGGTTAGTGTTTGAGGAGCGGAGGTTGCGGGTAGGAGGTTGAGGGGAAACTAGGTCCTTGAGGTAGGAGGGGGCGTTGCCGTAGATGCGTTGGTGTGTTAGCAGGTTAATCTTGAATTGGGTCCGGGATGCAATAGGGAGTCAGTGGAGTGATTCGATTTAGGTATCGATCCGATACCAAGTAGTTACAGGATCATACATTGGTCTTATTCAAAGTCCTCATGTGTCCAGGGACATATTTACTGAGTTTATAAACATAATAGGAATTTTTTTTAAAAAGTAAAAAAGATTTTGTGACGATATTACATTATTATTATCATTACAATATCACAGGGGTCACCAACCTTTTTGAAACCAAGAGCTACTTCTTGGGTACTGATTAATGCGAAGGGCTACCAGTTTGATACACACTTAAATAAATTGCCAGAAATAGCCAATTTGCTCAATTTACCTTTAACTCTATGTTATTATTAATCATGAATGATATTTACACTTAATTGAACGGTTTAAAAGAGGAGAAAACACGAAAAAAATGACAATTAAATTTTGAAACATAGTTTATCTTCAATTTCGACTCTTTAAAATTTAAAATTCAACCGGAAAAAAGAAGAGAAAAACTAGCTAATTTGAATCTTTTTGAAAAAATTTAAAAAATAATTTATGGAACATCATTAGTAATTTTTTCTGATTAAGATTAATTTTATAATTTTGATGACATGTTTTAAATAGGTTAAAATCCAATCTGCACTTTGTTAGAATATATAACAAATTGGACCAAGCTATATTTCTAACAAAGACAAACAAAGATTTTCCAGAACCAAATTTTTAAAAGAAATTCAAAAGACTTTGAAATAAGATTTAAATTTGATTCTACAGATTTTCTAGATTTGCCAGAATAATTGTTTTGAATTTTAATCATAATAAGTTTGAAGAAATATTTCACAAATATTCTTCGTCGAAAAAAACAGAAGCTAAAATGAAGAATAAATTAAAATGTATTTATTATTCTTTACAATAAAAGAAATAAATGTACTTGAACATTGATTTAAATTGTCAGGAAAGAAGAGGAAGGAATTTAAAAGGTAAAAAGGTATATGTGTTTAAAAATCCTAAAAACATTTTTAAGGTTGTATTTTTTCTCTAAAATTGTCTTTCTGAAAGTTATAAAAAGCAAAGTAAAAAAATTAATGAATTTATTTAAACAAGTGAAGACCAAGTCTTCAAAATATTTTCTTGGATTTCCAAATTCTATTTGAGTTTTGTCTCTCTTAGAATTAAAAATGTCGGGCAAAGCGAGACCAGCTTGCTAGTAAATAAATAAAATTAAAAAAATAGAGGCAGTTCTCTGGTAAGTGCTGCTATTTGAGATATTTTTAGAACAGGCCAGCTGGCTACTCATCTGGTCCTTACGGGCTACCTGGTGCCCGCGGGCACCGCGTTGGTGACCCCTGCAATATCATATTCATTGCAGTGGATGTCAGGTGAAGATCCACTCATGGCATTTGTTTACATTGTGTCCTCCTACGGTGTGTAGTTAAAGTTAAAGTACCAATGATTGTCACACACACACTCGGTGTGGTGAAATTTGTCCTCTGCATTTGACCCATCACCCTTGTTCACCCCCTGGGAGGTGAGGGGAGCAGTGAGCAGCAGCGGTGGCCACGCCCGGGAATTATTTTTGGTGATTCAACCCCCAATTCCAACCCTTGATGCTGACTGCAGAGCAGGGAGGTAATGGGTCCCGTTTTTATAGTCTTTGGTATGACTCGGTAGTGAAGCATGTTTAGCTATTCCTCGTCCTGCAGGGATGATACTTGTAAGAAACTCTCTTTATTTGTCGCCATGGAGACGAGGATTAGTGATTTAGAAGTAGCTAGACTGCGGACGGATGTTAGCTGTTAACTAGCTAGCCATGTCTTAAAGCACCACTTCCTGAGGGCGTTTTGGTCTTATAACTTCACCTTCATCTTTAGTTTTTAGGCCAAAAATGCGTTCGCTCTCCTTTTTCTGTCTCGCTGTGACCTTTCTAGTAATATCTACGGCCACAACGACAGCAAAGACCAAAACAACGTCACAACGACACCCATGTGACCCATGTCTTAAAACCTCCACAAACGGTCCTTGGGGCGGTATAGCTCGGTTGGTGGAGCGGCCGTGCCAGCAACTTGAGGGTTCCAGGTTCGATCCCCGCTTCCACCATCCTAGTCACTGCCGTCGCGTCCTTGGGCAAGACACTTTACCCACCTGCTCCCAGTGCCACCCACACTGGTTTAAATGGAACTTAGATATTGGGTTTCACTATGTAAAAGTGCTATATATTAATATAATTCATTTCACTTCCTATTATATTACGTTTTATTTACAGAAGATCTTTTTGCAGATGGCAAACGTTTAAGGGTGGACAAAGGTCCCTCGTGCCCACCTGTGAACCTCGGGAGCCTCTCTTGTGGTCCCAGTCTGAGCGGGGCAGCATCTGCGAGAACAACAAAGACAGAAATGTGGTCAAAGCACTGAAAGGTAAGAATGAACATAACGGAGGGAACACTCCCAGGCCACAACGTCACATCTATTAAGAGCAACGGTCCTAGTCTGGGTTTAGTTCATTATGAACATGCTTTAAATCAGATGTGTCAAAGTGGTTTTCACTGAGGGCCACGTCACAGTTATGTTTGCCTCCAGAGGGCCGCTTCTAACAGTGAATACTATTATTAGGCAATTTTTTAATGCATTTTATTAGTAGATTTTTTAAAAACTAAAATGTATAAGAACAGGGGCGTCACTAGCTTTTAAGGACAGGGGGGGCTTAGCCCTCAGGAGATGCACAGGATGCGAGCGAAACTTCACAAACGGCTAACAAAGACTTAGAAATTAATCATTGTTATTATTATTATTTCAGTGGGTTTATTTTCAATGTGTGTTCAGTACAACAACAAACATGGGTTAGCACAGTGACATTTTGTTTACAGCATCAACAAGAAACAATGACTTGCATGATCCTTCAAGAAACACAATGAAAGTGGTGGCATTAGCCTCTATGTTATTACTTCACAACATAGAGGCTAATGCCACCACTTTAGCTCACAATACAATAATTGCTTGTTCCCAAATATTTTGAAGTTGCACAGATTACATTTTGGGCACATATGTGACTAAAATGGTTGTAAATTCAAGCCCTGGAAATATTACTTAATTACTTGAATTAAAGTAATATCTGGATCGGGATAATTTGGCTTGTATATAATATATATATATATATATATATATATATATATATATATATATATATATATATATATATATATATATATATATATATATATATATATATATATATATATATATATATATTTTATGGCAAGCCATTAAGGAAATTAAATATATATGGAAGTCTGAATAGAAATGAGAAACTTTTATATATACTGTAAATAAGAAAGACTTAAGAGTCCGTCTGCTGATCTGAAAAAGAGCCAAAGCTGTCAAAAAGCTGAGGGACCATCTTCAAAGTGCAATGCTGAAACAAATAATGCAAACAATAAAATGTAACTTCCAGGGCTTGTGATTAACGTAGTCCCGTCGTCCCGGGGATGGTAAAAAAAATGCACGGGACGAAATGAAATGGGACGATGGCTTTTAACCATTTTTTTTTTTTCCTTTTTATGTATTTATTCATTTTACATTTTATATTAAATGTCTTGGTTTTTCCACCCTTTGAAAATCCTATGAAATGTTTAACAAGCCATCCTATAATAATACAACGGCTATTAATGTAACAATACAATAAAACAAATATATTTAATGATGTTTTTTTCATACTTTATATAAATTCTACAAGAAACACAAAACTTAAAAACTATATTATTTACAATTGCAGACACAAGGTTCTTGTTCTGCAGTGCTGTGTGCGAATGTGCTTCGTACACCTGCAGGACCGCAAGCAAGGTCGCAGAGAAAATGCGGACTGGATTTTGAGTGATGTGGGCATTTTCTATATGAACAAGTCCAAGGACCGCAAGCAAGGTCGCAGAGAAAATGCGGAGTGGATTTTGAGTGATGTGGGCATTTTCTATATGAACAAGTCCAAGGACCGCAAGCAAGGTCGCAGAGAAAATGCGGAGTGGATTTTGAGTGATGTGGGCATTTTCTATATGAACAAGTCCAAGGACCGCAAGCAAGGTCGCAGAGAAAATGCGGAGTGGATTTTGAGTGATGTGGGCATGTTCTATATGAACAAGTCCAAGGACCGCAAGCAAGGTCGCAGAGAAAATGCGGACTGGATTTTGAGTGATGTGGGCATGTTCTATATGAACAAGTCCAAGGACCGCAAGCAAGGTCGCAGAGAAAATGCGGACTGGATTTTGAGTGATGTGGGCATTTTCTATATGAACAAGTGGAATGGATTGGATACCGACGCACTAAAGGGGCTCTCTACCTTA
Source organism: Entelurus aequoreus (assembly GCF_033978785.1). Taxonomy (NCBI): domain Eukaryota; kingdom Metazoa; phylum Chordata; class Actinopteri; order Syngnathiformes; family Syngnathidae; genus Entelurus; species Entelurus aequoreus. The sequence continues at coordinate 3,499,339 of NC_084754.1, read as the reverse complement.
CGCTATGAAGTGAGGGGAAACTGAGTGAATAATGACAGGTTATATGATTATTTATTTAAACTCATATTCGGGCCACTTTATAATGAATATGTCGGCATGTATGCATATATCTAAAAAAAAAGGCTTTTTAAAAATTTTTTTTTAAAAGAAGGGCTTTTAAGCCTTTTTTAAAAGCATCCACCGTCTGTGGTGCCCTCAGGTGCTCAGGGAGAGCGTTCCATAAACTGGGAGCGGCGGTGTTGTTGTTTCCGGATGAGGAGATGCTGCTCCGTTGTTGATTGAAGTAAAGTCTGAATGTCATTAAAACAGTTAGCTCCATCTTTTGACACTTCTTCCACTCCCGTCCTTGCACGCTACACCGCTACAACAAAGACGCCGTCGAAGGTGAGTCACGTAAATAAGACCGCCCACAAAACGGCGCATCCTGAAGCGACTGTCAGAAAGCGGCTTGAAGATGATGTGTAAAACATCATCTATGCAACATTTTCACCAAAGAACCACCATTACATGTTATGTAGACCACAAGGAAGTCTTTTACATTTAGAACATTTTTTAATAATGCGCCTCATATATGAAAAAATAAAAAATAAAATAGACCATTCATCGGCAGTGCGCCTTATAATCCGGTGCGCCCTATGGTCCGGAAAATACGGTACATCCCTTTGTTGAAAGTTAAAGTACCAATGATTGTCACACACACACTAGGTGTGGCTAAATTATTCTCTGCATTTTTGTCCCATCACCCTTGATCACCCCCTGGGAGGTGAGGGGAGCAGTGAGCAGCAGCGGTGGCCGCGCCCGGGAATCATTTTTGGTGATTTAACCCCCAATTCCAACCCTTGATGCTGAGTGCCAAGCAGGGAGGTAATGGCTCCCATTTTTTATAGTCTTTGGCATGACTCGGCCGGGGTTTGAACTCACAACCTACCGATCTCAGGGCGGACACTCTAACCACTAGGCCACTGTTTATCAACCCAGATTACCGTTTTTTGATTACTTAAGTGACATGTTTGTATATGGCTCTTTCAGTGATAAACGTAAAAGGAGTGAAGGTTTTGTTATTGTTATTGTTTATCACAATGAGGTTGTATAACATTGACAGTGTTTCCCATAAACTGCCAAGATACCTGTGGCGGTGGGGGCGTGGCTATGGGCGTGACATCATCGAGTAATTTGTATAATTTACTACAATGATATGATTTTCTCTAAAAAGGCTCAAAAAATGTATACTTACTAATTAATAATAACAGTTTTGTTTTAAACGTCCATCCATTCATCCATTTTACAATATAATTACAACACTTTATGTACATATTTATATACAGATTTGAACAATAAGTCATTCACTGAAATATATTTATTAATTGTGGTTCTTACAAAAAATCTATCTTATAAAAATATAAAAGCTAAAATGTCTCTTAAAGCTCTGCCCCTTTAATTAGTGCATACTAAATAATTTAACTTTAGCCTACTACTACAACCATATTATTTACCAGCAACATAAAGTGAAACAGAGGCAGAGGTGTCCTGCCACAGTCAGTAACAAATAAACAGAAAACAGTAGTGGTCAAATACAAATAAGGCAACAAGAGAAGTATCCTACGCTTCTCTTTTGTAAAGTAAATCTGAACAGCCTATATGGGCATCTACATCAACTATATGATTTGCCTGAGAAGCTGGACAGGACAAAAAAATAATAATAATAATAATAAAATAAAATAAAATAAAATTAAAAAAATAAAATAAAATAAAATAAAATAAAATAAAATAAAATAAAAAAATATTATTTTTTTTAATTTTTTTTTGTGGCGGCCTTAATTCTTTTGTGGCGGGCCACCAGAAATAAATGAATGTGTGGGAAACACTGATTGAGCCCCTCTCATAAGGCTAAAGAAGGCAACCAAACACCAGACTGTCAGTATGAGGCAGAGCAGGTCCACACCACTGCAAACTGGAGAATGTGCTTTTATCGTTTCCCCCCCACTTTCCACTGAGCACACTCATCTAATGCAATTTCACAGTCAGGTTTGGTTTACTTCGGTTCCTACTCGCTGCCTAAGGGTCTGGTGGAGGCGGAGGATCTGATTACCAGCCGCTGCGTCCTCCCGGGGCCTCGCAAACTCCGGTTCCTTTTCTCGCACAGATCCGGTGCACTGATGCACGTCAAAGAAACGTTCGGCCGGTCAACACAACACTTTGCATTCGTGTCTCCGGCCGAGAGTGGCATCGGCGAACCCGCCATGTCACCGTGACAAATCACTGCTGCGCACACACCCAAGGCAAGCCTCTCAGTATCAGCGCCAAACGGATAATTCAGGTGTAATTGAATGTGTCAGTGGTGCTTATTGAGTTGGGTGAGGCTGTGGGGCAAAACATGACCGAAGCTGAGGATTTGCCTACAAGGAGCTTATATTGACACCCGTGTGGTTTGGTGGTGATGTACAACACACAGTCTGCTTGGATATGAACTTGATTTGAAAGGACGATAGCCTGAAAACATTTATTACAACAAGCAGAAATCAAAAAGTACTTTTACTTGCTTTAAAAAAAAACTGAAAATACTGCGAAATACAAAACCCAAAATGAGTGAAGTTGGCACGTGTAAATGGTCAATAAAAACAGAATACAATGATTTGCAAATCCTTTTCAACTTATATTCAATTGAATAGACTGCAGAGACAAGATACTTAGCGTTCAAACCGGAAAACTATGTTATTTTTTGCAAATATTAGCTCATTTTGGGATTTGATGCCTGCAACATGTTTCAAAAAAGCTGGCACGAGTGGCAGAAAAATGTTCATGAGTGCTCATCAAACACTTATTCGGAACATCCCCCAGGTGAACAGGCTAATTGGGAACAGGTGGGCGCCATGATTGGGTATAAAAGCAGCTTCCGTGAAATGCTCAGTCGTTCACAAACAAGGATGGGGCGAGGGTCACCACTTTGTCAACAAATGCCTGAGCAAATTGCTTAAGAACAACATTTCTCAACCAGCTATTGCAAGGAATTTAGGGATTTCACCATCTACGCTCCGTAATACCATCAAAAGATTCAGAGAATCTGGACAAATCACTGCACGTAAGCAGCAAGGCTGAAAACGCACATTGAATGTCCGTGACCTTCGATCACTCAGACGGTACAGCATCAAAAACCGACATCAGTGTGTAAAGGATATCCCCACATGGGCTCAGGAACACTTCAGAAAACCACTGTCAGTAACTACAGTTTGTCGCTACATCTGTAAGTGCAAGTTAAAACTCTACTATGCAAAGCGAAAGCAATTTATCAACAACACCCAGAAACGCTGCCGGCTTCGATGGGCCCTATGTCATCTAAGATGGACTCATGCAAAGTGGAAAAGTGTTCTGTGGTCTGACGAGTCCACATTTCAAATTGTTTTTGGAAACTGTGGACAAAGAGGAAAAGACCCATCCGGATTGTTATGGGCGCAAAGTTGAAAAGCCAGCATCTGTGAAGGTATGGGGGTGTATTAGTGCCCAAGACATGGGTAACTTACACATCTGTGAAGGCACCATTAATGCTGAAAGGTACATACAGGTTTTGGAGCAACATATGTTGCCATCCAAGCAACGTTACCTTGGACGCCCCTGCTCATTTCCGCAAGACAATGCCAAGCCACGTGTTACAACAGCGTGGCTTCATAGTAAAAGAGTGCGGGTACTAGACTGGCCTGCCTGTAGCCCAGACCTGTCTCACATTGAAAATGTGTGGCGCAATATGAAGCCTATAATACGACAAAAGAGACCCCGGACTGTTGAACAACTTAAGCTGTACATCAAGCAAGAAATGGAAAAAATTCCATTTGAAAAGCTTCAAAAATTGGTCTCCTCAGTTCCCAAAAGTTTGCTGAGTGTTGTTAAAAGGAAAGGCCATGTAACACAGTGGTAAAAATACGCCTGTGCCAACTTTTTTGCAATGTGTTGCTGCCATTAAATTCTAAGTTAATGATTATTTGCAAAAACAAAATTACATTTCTCAGTTGGAACATGAAATATCTTGTCTTTGCAGTCTATTCAATTGAATATAAGTTGAAAAGGTTTTGCAAATCGTATTGTTTTTATTTATGAATTACACAACGTGCCAACTTCACTGATTTTGGGTTTTGTACAATGGAACCTCGATTTACAAACTTTATGTTTTTGGACACGATCCGTAATCCAAAAAGTTTGTATAGTGAAGCAGATTTACCCCATAAGAATACCTGTAAACGTGAAACTTTGGTAAGGAGCCTCGACAAAGGTCCATATTTAATATATTTTTGCAAACTTTAAAGCAGGGGTCAGCAACCTTTTTGAAAGCAAGAGCTACTTCTTGGGTACTGATTAATGCGAAGGGCTACCAGTTTGATACACACTTAAATAAATTGCCAGAAATAGCCAATTTGCTCAATTTACCTTTAACTCTATGTTATTATTAATAATTAATGATATTTACACTTAATTGAACGGTTAAAAGCGGAGAAAACACGAAAAAAATGACAATTAAATTTTGAAACGTAGTTTATCTTCAATTTCGACTCTTTAAAATTCAAATTCTACCGAAAAAAAGAAGAGAAAAATTAGCTAATTCGAATCTTTTTGAAAAAATTTAAAAAATAATTTATGGAATATCATTAGTAATTTTCCTGATTAAGATTAATTTTAGAATTTTGATAACATGTTTTAAATAGGTTAAAATCCAATCTGCACTTTGTTAGAATATATAACAAATTGGACCAAGCTATATTTCTAACAAAGACAAATCATTATTTCTTCTAGATTTTCCAGAACAAAAATTTTAAAAGAAATTCAAAAGAATTTGAAATAAGATTTAAATTTGATTCTACAGATTTTCTAGCTTTGCCAGAATATTTTTTTTTGGAATTTTAATCCTAATAAGTTTGAAGAAATATTTCACAAATATTCTTCGTCAAAAAAACAGAAGCTAAAATGAAAAATTAAATTAAATTGCATTTATTATTCTTTACAATAAAAAAGATAAATTTACTTTAACATCGATTTAAATTGTCAGGAAAGAAGAGGAAGGAATTTAAAAGGTAAAAAGGTATATGTGTTTAAAAATCCTAAAATCATTTTTAAGGTTGTATTTTTTTCTCTAAATTGTCTTTCTGAAAGTTTTAAGAAGCAAAGTAAAAAAATACATGAATTTATTTAAACAAGTGAAGACCAAGTCTTTAAAATATTTTCTTGGATTTTCAAATTCTATTGAGTTTTGTCTCTCTTAGAATTAAAAATGTCGGGCAAAGCGAGACCAGCTTGCTGGTAAATAAATACAATTTAAAAATAGAGGCAGCTCACTGGTAAGTGCTGCTATTTGAGCTATTTTTAGAACAGGCCAGCGGGCTACTCATCTGGTCCTTACGGGCTACCTGGTGCCCGCGGGCACCGCGTTGGTGACCCCTGCTTTAAAGACACTATACTGTGTACATTTTAGGGGTGTAACAGTTTTGTAGGTACCAGCAGTATTTCGGTTTCAAAGTCCTCACAATAATGCCGTGATGCGTGACTTTACCATAAAAAAAACTTGGCGTGTAGTTTGTTTTTGGCACTTTGGCGTTGCCGGGTCTAAGAAGTTTGGAAAATGTGCGTTCTGCAGAGCAAGGTGCGCAGCGTCTGTCTCCAGCGTTTCCAAGTCGACACCGAGCCAGCTGACCAAGTCACACCGCACAAAATATAAATCACCACAAAAAAATTGGGGGGGGGGGGGGGGGGGGGGGGGGGGGGGGGGGGGGGGCTGGAGCCTGTCCAGCTGCACTCGGTGGGAGGCAGTGTACACCCTGGACAAGTCACCACCTCATAAACAGTCAACCAGAAAATATATTTGAAGCCAGCAAAGCCAAACCTTCGTTTTTGAGGTATTTACAATATTAAAAGTTATATTGCTCGTTTACTTTTCCGAGAAACAGTAAATTCCAAACTGATACAAACATGTCCACTGTGGAGGACACTGCTTCTCAGAATGTAAAAGTTAAGATACTAAAATGAACATTATTGTTTTACACCGGATGTTTACATTGTCACTTTAAAGACACGCAACTCTATGTTTTCAGTTTCATTTTTGATTGAAACAGTGGATGTTCCTTCACTATTCTTTACACTTAAAAATACATGTTTGTAGTACTAAATATGATTAGAACATTTTAGCAATAGGGTTTGTGTTCAATTACAGTAAGTGTGTTTATCCTAAACATTACTACCACTTTATTCTACACACTATAACATTTATTTATTTGGCCATATTTATACCACAATAGTATAGTATCGTACCGTAACGCTTTGATACAGTTACATCCCCCTAGTACACACGCACACACACACACAATATATATATATACACATTAAAAAAACAAAAACAAAACATATATATGTATATTTATACATACATATATATATATTGTATATGTACATACATACCTTATACACCCACACATATACATATTTACACATAATACACATGTTTGTGCACGTATATACATGCATAGTTACACATATATATATATATATATATATATATATATATATATATATATATATATATATATATATATATATATATATATATATATATATATATATATATATATATATGTCTGGTTTTTGGTGCAATATCTACATAGGTGTATAGAGGCCCATTTCCAGCAACTATCACTCCGGTGTTCTAATGGTCCAATGTGTTTGCTCATTGGCTCAGAAGGCTAATTGATGATTAGAAAACCCTTGTGCAATCATGTTCACACATCTGAAAACACTTTAGCTCGTTACAGAAGCTACAAAACTGACCTTCCTTTGAGCAGATTGAGTTTCTGGAGCATCACATTTGTGGGGTCAATTAAACGCTCAAAATGGCCAGAAAAAGAGAACTTTCATCTGAAACTCGACAGTCTATTCTTGTTCTTAGAAATGAAGGCTATTCCACTAAATTGTTTGGGTGACCCCAAACTTTTGAACGGTAGTGTAATTTAAAAGGTAGTAAACAGGTTTTTTTTGCGCTTCAGCTATGAAAAAAAGACATTCATCGTGGTCTTGTCTGAGACGATTAACAGCGATAAACGAGGGATTACTAATTTATGGTCGCTTTGTATAAAAGTCATGTTCTTTCTAAAATAGGCTCCAAATGGGCTCTGCGGTAAATTCTTTCCTCTTTGGGGGTTTTAAAGTGAAGATTTCGCGACTGTCTGAACTTCTGAACGCGGTCAAAAACCCGATGGAGCGCGACGACACCGAAACCCTCTCAAAAAATGTGCTTGCCCGATTTGATTGACTGATTTGATTTGTCGGAGGAATAGGCCTCGGCACAAAACCTCTCGAAGATGTTTTTGGGTCACCCTGTACATGCACAAATGTGGATTTATTCATTCGATTTATCACTTTGAGTTGCTGTAATTGTGAAGAATGATGTTTCTTTTCCCGCCAAGAACATCAACAACCATTTTTCTAGAGTGCGCCGCGTCAGGATTTGCCATTTGGCTTGTTTTAGTGTTGCTGCAGGGACATTCGTGATTGGGAACTCAGTCCGGTTTGAACGTTCGATGGTGACGTCCTGTGTTTGCCACTAAATCTGAAGTGTTCGTCTTTGACTACTAGCTGAAAACCCAGCTTTGGAGTCCTGGGATTGACTGGCCAGCTGAGATTAAAGTCAAAGTTAAAGTACCAATGATTGTCACACACACACTAGATGTGGTGAAGTTTGTCCTCTGCATTCGACCCATCTTCTTGTTCACCCCCTGGGAGGTGAGGGGAGCAGTGAGCAGCAGCGGTGCCCGCGCCCGGGAATAATTTTTGGTGATTTAACCCCCAATTCCAACCCTTGATGCTGAGTGCCAAGCAGGGGGGTAATGGGTCCAATTTTTTATAGTCTTTGGCATGACTCGGCCGGGGTTCGAACTCACGACCTACCGATCTCAGGGCGGACACTCTAACCCAGGGGTGTCCAAAGTGCGGCCCGGGGGCCATTTGCGGCCCGCAGGTCATTTTTTAACGGCCCCACGGCACATTTTAAAAATACGATTGGAAAAAATTAAAAACATAAAAAATGGTATAAAAGAGCAAACAGGTGAAATGTAACAAGAAAATGTTGCAATGTTGACTCTAACAACACAAAGCTGCCATGAAGGCTGTTTCTTTCTTTAAAAGATAATAATGAATCAAAATCAATGTCATTATGAATTATTGACCTATTTAAGGCTCCAATTACGTCACATTAAATATTTCATTTTGGGGAAAATGTTGCATATTTTGTGTTTGCCATATAAAAAAGCTGAGCTGTTTTTTTTTAAAGAAGGGCCTCAAACGAAGAAAAAAACAACAACAATAAAATGTATAATTGGCGGATAGATCTGAAGTTGAGATTATTGTGTTAAAAGTAAACAGTAAAAAAAATGTATAATTTATTTTTGAACACTTTAATGAGTAGGACCCTTTTGGATCCCCGATAATGTTAGTGGGATTTGTTTTTAAGTGTCACTGGTCAAAAAATAATAATGAATTAAAATCAATGGTGTTATGAGTTATTGACCTTTTTAAGGCTCCAATTATCACATAATGTCAAATATTCCACTTCAAAATTTTATTGGGTGAAAATATTGCATATTTTGTGTTTTTTCCATAAAAAAATGGGTTTTCTTTGACAAAAAGCATGCAACTTAAATCTTTAAAAACGTTATATTGACAGATAGACCTAATGTTGATCTAGAGCAGGGGTGTCAAACGTACGGCCCGAGGGCCGGATCAGGCCCGCGAACAGTTTTTTTTCCGGCCCGCGGGATGAGTTTGCTCAGTATAAAAATTAACCTGAAATTTTTGAATGAAAGAATCAGCTGTTCTAAATGTGTCCACTGGATGTCGCAATAGCAATTCTTTGCATCTTTGTAGATGATGCTACATATGTACAAACTAAACTATATGATGTTAGCGCATCAGTCAAGGAAAATGAGCAAACTACATAAATAACATACTGAAATTTGATTTTGATATAATTTTTTTATAGTGACAGATTTAAAATTAACACTAAAAAGTTGACTGATTAACATTATCACATCATTTATTCAGAAAATATAAATAACGACAAATAAAGATAGAATACTATTAACCGCAACATGTAAGTGTAAAAATAAACAACAACATTATAATGTGTACAATTTCAGAATGTGCTTGTTCTATTTTTAAACAAAGAAAACAATCTGAAGTTGTCTATATTTTTAAGTTATCGTGCTGTGATTTTACCAGTCCGGCCCACTTGGGAGTAGATTTTTCTCCATGTGGCCCCCGATCTAAAATGTGTTTGACACCCCTGATCTAGAGATTTAAAACTTGAATAATAATAAAAATAATAATACTGAATAATGACACATTTTTTATGTTTTTTTGCCCTTTGGGGTATCCGGGATCAAGCTTGAATGGAGGCCTAAATGTATATTTTTCATACATATATTGTATTGGTTTTTTAAATAAAAAATATCAAAATGGCCCCTGCTCGCTTTGATTTTTCAGTGTGCGGCCCTCAGTGGAAAAAGTTTGGACACCCCTGCTCTAACCACTAGGCCACTGAGTAGGTATGCCACTAAATCTGAAGTATTCATCTTTGACTACTAGCTGAAAACCCAGCTTTGGAGTCCTGGGATTGACTGGCCGCTCGTCCATCGCCCGAGATCAGCTGAGATCGTCTCCTGAGCAGCATCAGCGGCAGAAGATGAATGGATGAAACAAAGCGAACCCTCTGCACCACCTGTGTGTTTGCACGGGGGGCGCTGGCTCATCCATATTTATTAGCCGATCACAAGTGAGCCAGCGGTCTCGGTGGGGCTGGAAAGTCGATGTCACAAGCAAACGGTCTGCTCTGATTACATGTGAGGCCCAGCTTTGGTTTGATCTGGAGGTTCGGTTCCCACGCGTGAAACTGGGCATGCAGGCTGTGTCTCATGGTGGTCTTACATAAGACTGTTTACATGTGTGCACCTGGAGAACCTCTCGTGGACCTTAAAAAAAGCTCTTGTTCTGTTGTCAGAGCTCTAATGAAGTGATTCATTGTCAGCCATTTACAGTACTGTAAATTTCCGGACCATAGGGCGCACCGGATTATAAGGCGCACTGCCGATGAGCGGGTCTAGTCAGGTCTATTTTCATACAAAAGGCGCACCGGATTATAAGGCGCATTAAAGGCCGACTGAAATGAATTTGTTTTATTTAAACGGGAATAGCAGATCCGTTCTATGTGTCATACTTGATCATTTCGCGATATTGCCATATTTTTGCTGAAAGGATTTAGTAGAGAACAACGACGATAAAGATCGCAACTTTTGGTATCTGATAAAAAAAAAAGCCTTGCCCCTACCGGAAGTAGCGTGACGTAGTCAGTTGAAAGGCTCCTCGCATTTTCCTATTGTTTTTAATGTAGCTAGAGAGATTCGGACCGAGAAAGCGATGATTACCCCATTAATTTGAGCGAGGATGAAAGATTAGTGGATGAGGAACGTTAGAGTGAAGGACTAGAATGCAATGCAAGACATATATTTTTTCGCTCTGACCGTAACTTAGGTACAAGCTGGCTCATTGGATTCCACACTCTCTCCTTTTTCTATTGTGGATCACGGATTTGTATTTTAAACCACCTGGGATACTATATCCTCTTGAAAATGAGAGTCGAGAATGCGAAATGGACATTCACAGTAACTTTTATCTCCACGACAATACATCGACGAAACACTTTAGCTACGGAGCTAACGTGATAGCATCGTGCTTAACTGCATATAGAAACAAAATAAATAAATCCCTGACTGGAAGGATAGACAGAAGATCAACAATACTATTAAACCGTGGACATGTAACTACACGGTTAATGCTTTCCAGCCTGGCAAAGCTTAACAATGCTGTTGCTAACGACGCCATTGAAGCTAACTTAGCAACGGGACTTCACAGAGCTATGCTAAAAACATTAGCTATCCACCTACGCCAGCCAGCCCTCATCTGCTCATCAACACCCGTGCTCACCTGCGTTCAAGCGATCGACGGAGCGACGAAGGACTTCACCCAATCACAGATGCGGTCGGCGAGACGGAGGAAGTTAAGGTGAGTTCGGCGGCTAGCGCGTCTGCTATTCATCGCTGTCCTCCTGGCTGTGTTGCTGTAGTCCGCCGCTAATACACCGATCCCACCTACAGCTTTCTTCTTTGCAGTCTTCATTGTTCATTAAACAAATTGCAAAAGATTCACCAACACAGATGTCCAGAATACTGTGGAATTTGGAAATGAAAACAGAACTTTTTTGTATTGTATTCAATGGGGTACCAATACTTCTATCAACCGTTTACGTCACGCGCATACGTCATCATATCTAGACGTTTTCAAACGGAAGTGTGGCGGGAAATTTAAAATGGCACTTTATAAGTTAACCCGGCCGTATTGGCATGTGTTGCAATGTTAAGATTTCATCATTGATATATAAACTATCAGACTGCGTGGTCGCTAGTAGTGGCTTTCAGTAGGCCTTTAAAGGGGTCATATTTTTATGTTTTTTTTGTAAATGTAAAAGACTTCCTTGTGGTCTACATAACATGTAATGGTGGTTCTTTGGTCAAAATGTTACATAGATGATGTTTTACAGATCATCTTCAAGACGCTTTTTGACAGTCGCTTCAGGATGCGCCGTTTTGTGGGCGGTCTTATTTACGTATAGCTTCAGGTTGCTAGACAACCCCTTTGAACTGTAGTTTTAACCAGCTAACCCATACTTGCCAACCCTCCCGTTTTTCCCGGGAGACTCCCGAATTTCAGTGCCCCTCCCGAAAATCTACCGGGACCTATCCGTGGACCGATTGGTACCGGGCCGCGGCCGCACAAGAAATTAACAAAAAAAAAAACAAAACAAAACAAAAAAATTAAATCAACATAAAAAACACAATATATACATTATATATCAATATAAATCAATACAGTCTAAAGGGATACAGTCCGTAAGCACACATGATTGTATTTCTTTATGACAAAAAAAAAAAATACTAGCCCCCCCCCCCGGTCCGTGGGACAAATTTTCAAGCGTTGACCGGTCCGCAAGTACAAAAAGGTTGGGGACCACTGCCATAAGGTCTATAAGCGCATTGAAATGAATTCTTAGACATCTTTTTTCCCCCCCATGGACAACCTCGAGGCCGCAGCTAGCAAGACATACAGTAAGTCGTGTTTGGCGGGTGAAATATTTTTGTGACGTGCACCAGAGCTCCAGAAAGAGTGGAGAAGAAAGGGGTTTGCAAGGCCCGAGGAGGATACGGCCAAAGCAATAAATCGTGCGTGTCTTTGCATGGTCGAATATCGTGCCCTTTGTTTCACCCGGCTCCATTGTGCTGTCATATCACTCAAAATAACACAGGACTAGTCGTAGCTCGCCATCATACTCGGATTTATGGGACCGAAACCAGCGCGCTCGGAGAAACAAATGATTTGTGTCTCTGAAAATGGAAGTATGCAGGGACACAACAAACACTTTCAGTCAGGTCTCCAACTGCATGCTGACTTATTGTAGTGACACAATCCACTCTGGAGAAACACACAAAGAAGTGACTGCAGTCTATTTCAGCCCTATGGTAAATATGAAGAGGCATCATCACAATCGGGTCCAAACATTGATTTCTGTACATTCTGTAACATTTATTACAAGCTTTGTGTGGCCCTAAACCAGGGGTGTCAAATATTTGAATCTTTTATCTGTTGTACTGTATGTGTCCACTAGGGTTGTACGGTGTACCGGTATTAGTATAGTACCGTGATACTAATGAATCATATTCAGTACTATACCGCCTTTAAAAGGACCGGTCCGCCACCCCCCTGTCGTCGTCACGTCGTGTCATTGTTGGTTTTGCGAGCAGGGGAGCATGTTCGGCAGCGCACAGTCACAGAGTACTTACAAGCAGACACAGTGTGTAGACAGAAAAGGGAGAACGGACGCATTTTGTCTTAAAAACTGACGATAAAGGTGAAGTTATAACACTGAAACAACCTCAGGAAGAGGTGCTTTAGGAGCAACCTAAAGCAACCCAGACTCGTCCATCAGATTACCAGATGGAAAAGTGTGATTCATTGCATCCGACACTTTGCATTGGACTTGGTTATGTATGACTTAGATGCAGCTGCTCGGCCATGGAAACCCATTCCATGTAGCTCTCTGCGTACTGTGCGTGGGCTAATCGGAAGGTCACATGAAGTTTGGAGCTCTGTAGCAACTGACTGTGCAGAAAGTCTTTGCACTATGCGCTTCAGCATCCGCTGACCCCTCTCTGTCAGTTTACCTGGCCTACCACTTGGTGGCTGAGTTGCTGTTGTTCCCAAACTCTTCACTTTTCTTATAATAAAGTTGACTTTGGAATATTTAGGAGCGAGGAAATTAGTGAACTGTACAAGTATCTTGCTTTTTAGATTGGCAGACAAGCTCGCCGATGGGTACCACAAAAGTAGTGGTAAAGTAAGCAGTAGGGGTGTGGGAAAAAATCGATTCGAATTCGAATCGCGATTCTCACGTTGTGCGATTCAGAATCGATTCTCATTTTAAAAAAATCTATTTTTTTATTTTTTATTTATATTTAATTTTTTAAATTATTATTATTATTATTTATTTTTTTTTTTTAAATGAATCAATCCAACAAAACAATACACAGCAATACCATAACAATGCAATCCAATCCCAAAAGCAAACCCGACCCAGCAACACTCAGAACTGCAATAAACAGAGCAATTGAGAGGAGACACAAACACCACACAGAACAAACCAAAAGTAGTGAAACAAAAATGAATATTATCAACAACAGTATCAATATTAGTTACAATTTCAACATAGCAGTGATTAAAAATCCCTCATTGACATTATCATTAGACATTTATAAAAATAAAAAAAAAGGAACCATAGTGTCACAGTGGCACACTGTGTCCAATATTTTCACAAAGATAAAATAAGTCATATTTTTGGTTCATTTAATAGTTGAAACAAATGTACATTATTGCAATCAGTTGATAAAACATTGTCCTTTACAATTATAAAAGCTTTTTACAAAAATCTACTACTCTGCTTGCATGTCAGCAGACTGGGGTAGATCCTGATGAAATCTATGTATTCCATGAATAGAGAATCCTTTTGAATCGGGAAAATATTGTTTTTGAATCGAGAATCGCGTTGAATCGGAAAAAAAAAATTGATATTGAATCGAATCGTGGGACACCCAAAGATTCACAGCCCTAGTAAGCAGTCTTGCTTCTTCTCTACTGTCTTTAATAGTAACAGTTATTCAGCATAGTATGAGTAGTTTCAAAATATTAGCTTTGGCCTACTTACTGTTGTGTAGATGTCTTGATGATTGTTTATATATATATATGATTTTTATATACAGTATATTGCATATATACATACATATATATACATACATGCATATACATATATAAATACATATATATATACATATATACATACATATACTTATACATATATACATACATACATATACTGTATATACATATAAATAAATGGGTTATACTTGTATAGCGCTTTTCTACCTTCAAGGTACTCAAAGCGCTTTGACACTATTTCCACATTCACCCATTCACACACACATTCACACACTGATGGAGGGAGCTGCCATGCAAGGCGCTAACCAGCAGCCATCAGGAGCAAGGGTGAAGTGTCTTGCCCAAGGACACAACGGACGTGACTAGGAAGGTAGAAGGTGGGAATTGAACCCCAGTAACCAGCAACACTCCGATTGCTGGCACAGCCACTCTATCAACTTCGCCACGCCGTCCCTATAAATAATAAACATAATATAACGAAAAAAAAAGAGAAATTTAAAAAATAAATGAATATAAAAAATGTGTGGAAAACAGTATACTGAGTTTTTCACATTTTTTTCTTATTTTTGTTGTAACAATGCACAACAGAGCGTGATAATCGTGTCAGAGCCTGATTTAAAGCGTTATGATCGCATCAAAGCATAATAAAGTTCAATAAAGCGTAATAAAACGTATCAAAGCGTGATTTAAAGCGTATCAAAGCGGGATGAAATCGTGAGGAACGGTAACAACTGTACATACATATAGACATATGCATGTATACATATATACATACATATATATATATATATACATACATATAAATATATACATATATACATACATATATATATATACATTTATACACACACATATACATATACACACATACACTACCGTCTTGATGATTGTTAAGTTTGTCGCATGTTTACCGGAGAAAATCTACAATTAATTTACATTGGATTTGCCACAGGCCTGCTCCTGATTAGCATTAGTGAGTTTCCATGGTGATTTGAACACCTCCAAATTTGGTAATCGAGACTACAACAATGCCTGTTACAACCAAACAGCTGGTGTATAATAAGTACAATACTTACAGTATAAACACTTGGTAGCGCTAAACAAAAAACTGGCACATTCAACTTAATGGCAAAGACTATTTCTTGGCTACATAAACACACTACTGCCATCTAATGTTTTGGAACTGAAACTGCATGCAAAGTTAACGATATAGTACAGTAGTTTACTTGCAAATAAAACACAGAAATGTAAGAAAACAAGATTTAAAAAATTGGACGGGACATCTCACTGTTCATTTTTATTTTTTTTTTAACAATTAACATTCGAACACACAGAAGTAAGTTAACAATTCCTCTCAGTACATGTGAGATGGAGGCAGATGTATCCGCGAAGGATGCCTTTCATATGCAAATGAAATCGTCTTGAGTTCTACGTCTACTCTAATGAGAGGATATTTTTAGTGTAATTTGGGTCAACCCTTTAAGGAGAACTGAGCCTTGATGTAAGATGACTAATTTGATGACGCCTGCAGTTGAGCCAAAGCTAAATTTGGCTTTCCCCCCCCCCCTTTCTTTGCAGTAGAGGGATACTCCATCCAGGACATTCTCATTGAAGAATCTTAATATTAATGACACTCCGATTGGGTCTCATGACGACACACAAGGCACACGCTGACGTCTGAACGACACCCAACCAGCTCTTTGCTCAGTCCACTGTAAACACACCAGTGTAAATATGAGACGCACTCAGCTTTAAACATGTGGTAAGAAAGCAAACAGGTGCTAACGGACACTGGGTGGCGCAGTGGGAGTGTGTTGCAGGACCATTTGCAAGAAGGACTATGTTATTCGCCAACATGGCAATGAATGCAACACCCAATAAATGTAATACGTGGACATGCAAAGACAATTTACTAAGGCTAAATTGCCATTAAACACAAATCACAACCGTAAACGAACAGGATGTCATTTGTTCTGAAAGTTTGTGTAAGTAAACAAGAAACATGTCCTGGTATGCTTAGTAGGGGACTTCCTGGCCTTTCCAATGATATTTCATGTGTTTAGGTAGGATGAGAAGTATGAGGTAAGATTTAACATTTATATTTATATTTAATATTTACAGTTAGATTTAAAGGCCTACTGAAAGCCACTACTAGCGACCATGCAGTCTGATAGTTTATATATCAATGATGAAATCTTAACATTGCAACACATGCCAATACGGCCGGGTTAACTTATAAAGTGACATTTTAAATTTCCCGGGAAACTCCCGCTTGAAAACGTCTATGTATGATGACGTATGCGCGTGACGTCACGACGGCAACGGAAGTATTCGGACCCATACAAATTGCTCTTTTTCATCGAAAAATTCCACAGTATTCTGGACATCTGTGTTGGTGAATCTTTTGCAATGGAGACTGCAAAAAAGAAAGTTGTAGGTGGGATCGGTGTATTAGCGGCGGACTACAGCAACACAACCAGGAAGACAGAGATGGATAGCAGACGCGTTAGCCGCCAAACTCACCTTAACTTCCTCCGTCTCGCCGACCGCATCTGTCATCGGGTGAAGTCCTTCGTCGCACCGTCGATCGCCTGAACGCAGGTGAGCACGGGTGTTGATGAGCAGATGAGGGCTGGCTGGCGTAGGTGGATAGCTAATGTTTTTAGCATAGCTCTGTGAGGTCCGGTTGATAAGTTAGCTTCAATGGCGTCGTTAGCAACAGCATTGTTAAGCTTCGCCAAGCTGGAAATTATTAACCGTGTAGTTACATGTCCATGGTTTAATAATAATAATAATAATAATAATACCTGGGATTTATATAGCGCTTTTCTAAGTACCCAAAGTCGCTTTACATGTTAAAAACCCATCATTCATTCACACCTGGTGGTGGTAAACTACTTTCGTAGCCACAGCTGCCCTGGGGTAGACTGACGGAAGCGTGGCTGCCAATTTGCGCCTACGGACCCTCCGACCACCACCTGTCATTCATTCAACATTCATTCACCGGTGTGAGTGGCACCGGGGGCAAGGGTGAAGTGTCCTGCCCGAAGACACAACGGCATGGTAAGAGGCGGGGAGCGAACCTGCAACCCACAGGTTTCTGACACGGGCGCTCTACCCACTACACCATGCCGCCCCTAGTATTGTTGATCTTCTGTCTATCCTTCCAGTCAGGGATTTATTTATTTTGTTTCTATCTGCATTGGAGCCAGATGCTATCACGTTAGCTCAGTAGCTAAAGAGCTTCGCTGATGTATTGCCGTGGAGATAAAAGTCACTGTGAATGTCCATTTCGCGTTCTCGACTCTCATTTTCAAGAGGATATAGTATCCGAGGTGGTTTAAAATACAAATCCGTGATCCACAATAGAAAAAGGAGAGTGTGTGGAATCCAATGAGACCTTGTACCTAAGTTACGGTCAGAGCGAAAAAAGATATGTCTTTCACTGCATTCTAGTTCGTCACTCTAACGTTCCTCATCCACGAATCTTTCATCCTCGCTTAAAAATAATGGGGTAATCGTCGCTTTCTCGGTCCGAATCTCTCTCGCTCCATTGTAAACAATGGGGAATTGTGAGGAATCCTACCTCCTGTGATGTCACGCTACTTCCGGTATCAGCGACCAAAAGTTGCGAACTTTATCGTCGATGTTCTCTACTAAATCCTTTCATCAAAAATATGGCAATATTGCGAAATGATCAAGTATGACACATAGAATGGATCTGCTATCCCCGTTTAAATTTAAAAAAATCATTTCAGTAGGCCTTTAACATTTAGGTTTCTCAGAGCATTCAATCGATCGCAACTGGACCGTTTGGTTTGTCTTAGAAAACGTCTCGCCTCTCATCCAAGGAGGCTTCATCCGTTCATGCTCATAGACTTAGAATCGTCAGAGCGAGTCTTTAGATCTAGTCTAGCAGCTGATGCCAATACATCAGTAGGCTTCATCAGTTCATGCTCATCGTTGTTTTGTCTCCCCAGTATATGAATCAGTGCCTTCATCATTAGACTGGATAGCATAAACCAGATTGTTTTTGTGGGTGTGGGGGTGTCCGGTCTTTAGGATGCACTAGTCCCTGTCTCAGGGTGTTGCCTTGTTTCAAGTGTACTGGGGTGTTGTGTTGGTTAAAAAGTATTCTGAGTTTCTCAGCTAGACCTGATACATATGGAATGACAATATTTTTGCGTCTGTCACCTTTTTCCTCCTGATTCACTCTGTTCTTGTTATTTCTGGAACTGGATGCACTTTTTTTTACAAACGACCAGCTGTGGTAACCACCGGTTTTGAGGGCTTCCCTCAAATGCCTATGCTCTTTCTCTTTGATAGGCAAGTTGCGATCGATTGAATGTCCTGAGATTACAATGACCTGGACGAATGAGAACATTCATAGATACGATACTTGTCTTTTATGCTGGTAAATTAACAATACTGGTCCTGTGATGCTGGTAAAGGTATGAAACGGGTTCTGCTTAATCTCTGTGTAGTTGTTGATACAGTTGATAATCTAATTCTTGTTGACCGGCTGAGAGACTGGGTGGGAATTTCAGGGACAGCCCTCGCATGGTTTAAATCTTATTTGGCAGATAAATCTTTCTCTGCGGCTGTTGGCCCTCAGAGTTTGTCCCCCTCTCACGTGGGATGCCCCAGGGTTTAGTTTTGGGGCCTATCCTTTTTCGGTTAGCACAACCAGAATTATTCCGTACATTAGGCGCACCGGTTTATAAGGCGCACTGTCGATTTTTGAGAAAACGAAAGGATTTTAAAAGCCTACTGAAATGAATTTTTTAAATTTAAACGGGGATAGCAGATCTATTCTATGTGTCGCGATATTGCCATATTTTTGCTGAAAGGATTTAGTAGAGAACAACGACGATAAAGATCGCAACTTTTGGTATCTGACAAAAAAAAGCCGTGCCCCTACCGGAAGTAGCGTGACGTAGTCAGTTGAACATTTCCGCAAAGTTCCCTATTGTTTACAGTGATGGCGGCCAGAAGTGAGAGCGATTCGGACCGAGAAAGCGACGATTTCCCCATTAATTTGAGCGAGGATGAAAGATTTGTGGATGAGGAAAGTGCAAGTGAAGGACTAGTGGGGAGTGGAAGCGATTCAGATAGGGAAGATGCTGTGAGAGCCGGGGGTGACCTGATATTCAGCTGGGAATGACTACAACAGTAAATAAACACAAGACATATATATACTCTATTAGCCACAACACAACCAGGCTTATATTTAATATGCCACAAATTAATCCCGCATAAAAACACCTAGGTGTTTGTTATGCTAGCTCCTAGCTCCCGTCCATATAACCCGCCAATACAATTAAAACACCTGCACAACACACACAATCACTCAGCCCAAAGGACCGTTCACCTAACCCAAGGTTCATAAAGCTTATATATTTAACCAAAGTTACGTACGTGACACGCACGTACGGGCAAGCGATCAAATGTTTGGAAGCGCAGCTGCGTACTCACGGTAGCACGTCGGCGTCTGTGTGTCCAAATCAAAGTAATCCTGGTAAGAGTCTGTGTTGTCCCAGTTCTCTACAGGCGTCTGTGTATCGAAGTCAAAGTCCTCCTGGTAAGAGTCTCTGTTGTCCGAGTTCTTCGATCTTGACTGCATCTTTCGGGAATGTAAACAATGAAACGCCGGCTGTGTTGTGTTGCTGCTGACTTCCCTCGCAAAATACTCCGCTTCGCACCAACAACTTTCTTCTTTGCTTGCTCAGCTTCTTTCTCCATAATGCAATGAACAAATTGCAACAGATTCACCAACACAGATGTCCGGAATACTGTGGAATAATGAGATGAAAACAGAGCTAGTTTGTATTAGCTTCAATGGGGGAGCCATACCTCTGTTTCACTGGCTACGTCACGCGCATACGTCATTCTTCCAAAGGAGTTTTCAACCGGAAGTTTGCCGGGAAATTTAAAATGTCACTTTATAAGTTAACCCGGCCGTATTGGCGTGTGTTGCAATGTTAAGATTTCATCATTGATATATAAACTATCAGACTGCGTGGTCGGTAGTAGTGGGTTTCAGTAGGCCTTTAAGTGCGCCGTATAGTCCGAAAAATATGGTATTTATTTACTAACAGCGAGTTTGACTTCTAGATCTCTTTGAGTCTTTTGATTTTCTTGCTTTTATGAAACGTGTCAGTGATCATTAAAAATCTACACGAGCAGTCCTATAGGAACCACTCCATGACTCTGCTGAGTTGTGCCACCTCTTCCAACTGTGGCAAAAGAGAGGAAGCGTGATTCAGCCAAACGTACCGTGCTTGAAGTGTGAAGTACCGTAATTTCCGGACTATAAGCCGCACCTGACTATAAGCCGCACCAGCTAAATTTAGGGGAAAATACAGATTGATCCATATATAAGCCGCACCCGACTATAAGCCGCAGGGTTTTGATGTGTAATTAGCGTAGTATATAGGGGTTCCTGCTACCACGGAGGGGATTGTCGGGACAGAGATGACTGTTTGGGAACGCAAAGTGTCTCATTTATTAACAATAAACTTTCACATCTTTGACATGGCGAACAGCATTCGTGCAGAGTACAAATAATACAACGGTGCAAAGTAATACAAAGTGCTCGCCTGTACGTTATCAAAATAACCAGCCTACCGGTATATGAAAAGTCAGTCTTTAATCATTGTGTCATCGTCTTCCTCCTGCGTACTAAAACCACCGAAATCCTCTTCGTCGGTGTCGGAGAAGAACAGGCCGTATATAAGCCGCACCCTTGTATAAGCCGCAGGGACCAGAACGAGGGGGAAAAGTAGCGGCTTATAGTCCGGAAATTACGGTAGGCCCAGGCCTGGTATGATTTGTCAAGTGTGAGCGTGCCCTTAATCTTCAAGTATGATATTTGCTATAAAGGCTTGGTTAGAATGTTTATGAACATACCGTAGATGCCTTAAACATGTTTGCGGCCGACTGTGAACTCCCAGCCCTCGTCCCTCTCAGTGTCAAGAGGGCTGCCGAGTGGTTTTTCCACCACCCTGGCTCTCAGCCACATCAAGTTTCCATCTCTCTGAGGTGCAGCGCACAAACAAACTACATGAAAATATTGTTGTTTGCTTAGCCCACGTCAATAACCGACTAAGAACCACTTCCTTCTGGGTGTGAAGTGTTCAAGGTGCTGCACCCATGACCAAAAAGCCAAGAAAACTGTCATCAACTTGCTGCACAGCCATTAAAAAAAAAAAAGAAAAACCGTCTCCAGAGTGAGCCGGAAACTGCCTCGTCCCAAATATAGCTCTGTGCCAGATATGCGCCAGAGTTTCTTAATCATTCATTCATGATCAGCGCTCCGTTCGTTCTCGCTCTTCGTCTCGCTGCGTCTCGCGTCCTACTTTGTTCTCCATCACATCTACTTCACAGAATGATGTGTGTCTACTCAGATCATGAGTCGCCGCCTGCGACCTGAATTGACTGCAACGCCACTCGAGTGTCCGGTGGGGACACAATCAAAGGAGAAGGAGGAGGAGAGGAAAACAGAGCGCAGAGCTTATAGTTGGGTTAATTAAGTGTTTGAGTCTGCGGGATTTACAAGGTTTAACCACGGATTGTTTACACACCTCCCCGCCGTCCAATTACACTCACCGTGCAACAACAAAGTTAGCACAAACACCTCTTTAGATAAAAGTACACCTCGCTTGCACTTAGGTTCAACCCTGCCAACCTTGAAGAGACGGCATCTTTCCTCTTTATTCCTCTTTTGTTCTTCTAGCGGCGCTCGCTGTCAGACAAGCTGACGTATGCGGCGCTTTCCTCTGACATCTCGCTCTGCTCAAAGAAAGTAGGTCAATCAATCAATCAATCAATGTTTATTTATATAGCCCTAAATCACAAGTGTCTCAAAGGGCTGTACAAGCCACAACGACATCCTCGGTACAGAGCCCACATACGGGCAAGGAAAAACTCACCCCAGTGGGACGTCGGTGAATGACTATGAGAAACCTTGGAGAGGACCGCATATGTGGGTAACCCCCCCCCTCTAGGGGAGACCGAAAGCAACGGATGTCGAGTGGGTCTGACATAACATTGTGAAAGTCCAGTCCACAGTGGATCCAACACATCAGCGGGAGTCCAGTCCACAGCGGGGCCAACAGGAAACCATCCCGAGCGGAGACGGGTCAGCAGCGCAGAGATGTCCCCAACCGATGCACAGGCTAGTGGTCCACCCGGGGTCCCGGCTCTGGACAGCCAGCACTTCATCCATGGCCACCGGACCTATGCAACTCCCCCTCGCAAGGGACAGGGGAGAAGAGGAGAGAAGAAAAGAAACGGCAGATCAACTGGTCTAAAAAAGGGGGGGTCTATTTAAAGGCTAGATTATACAAATGAGTTTTAAGATGGGACTTAAATGCTTCTACTGAGGTAGCATCTCTAACTGTTACCGGGAGGGCATTCCAGAGTACTGGAGCCCGAATAGAAAACGCTCTATAGCCCGCAGACTTTTTTTTGGCTCTGGGAATCACTAATAAGCCGGAGTTCTTTGAACGCAGATTTCTTGTCGGGACATATGGTACAATACAATCGGCGAGATAGGCTGGAGCTAAACCGTGTAATATTTTATACGTAAGTAGTAAAACCTTAAAGTCGCATCTTAAGTGCACAGGAAGCCAGTGCAAGTGAGCCAGTATAGGCGTAATATGATCAAACTTTCTTGTTTTTGTCAAAAGCCTTGCAGCCGCATTTTGTACCAACTGTAATCTTTTAATGCTAGACATAGGGAGGCCCGAAAATAATACGTTACAGTAATCGAGACGAGACGTAACGAACGCATGAATAATGATCTCAGCGTCGCTAGTGGACAAGATGGAACGAATTTTAGCGATATTACGGAGATGAAAGAAGGCCGTTTTAGTAACACTCTTAATGTGTGACTCAAACGAGAGAGTTGGGTCGAAGATAATACCCAGATTCTTTACCGAGTCTCCTTGTTTAATTGTTTGGTTGTCAAATGTTAAGGTGGTATTATTAAATAGATGTTGGTGTCTAGCAGGACCGATAATCAGCATTTCCGTTTTCTTAGCGTTGAGTTGCAAAAAGTTAGCGGACATCCATTGTTTAATTTCATTAAGACACGCCTCCAGCTGACTACAGTCCGGCGTGTTGGTCAGCTTTAGGGGCATGTAGAGTTGAGTGTCATCAGCATAACAGTGAAAGCTAACACCGTACTTGCGTATGATGTCACCCAGCGGCAGCATGTAAATACTAAAGAGTGCAGGGCCAAGAACCGAACCCTGGGGAACTCCGCACGTTACCTTGACATAGTCCGAGGTCACATTGTTATGGGAGACGCACTGCATCCTGTCAGTAAGATAAGAGTTAAACCAAGACAAGGCTAAGTCTGACATACCAATACGTGTTTTGATACGCTCTAATAAAATATTATGATCGACGGTATCGAAAGCGGCGCTAAGATCAAGAAGCAGCAACATAGATGACGCATCAGAATCCATCGTTAGCAATAGATCATTGGTCATTTTTGCGAGGGCTGTCTCCGTAGAGTGATTTGCCCTGAAACCGGATTGAAAAGGTTCACAGAGATTGTTAGTCACTAAGTGTTCATTTAGCTGCTGTGCAACAGTTTTTTCGAGAATTTTGGAAATAAACGGAAGGTGGGAGACCGGTCGGTAGTTGACCATGAGGTCAGGATCGAGGTTAGGTCTTTTGAGCAGAGGATGAATAACCGCTTTTTTGAATGCTAGGGGAACAGTGCCGGAGGAAAGTGATAAGTTTATAATATTTAACACTGATGGACCTAATAATACAAACAGTTCCTTGATAAGTTTCCCAGGAAGTGGGTCAAGTAAACATGTTGTTTGTTTTATCCCACTTACACGCTGTAATAATTCCTCTAATGTTATTTCATCAAAAATAGAGAGACTATTTTGGAGGGCAGTGTCCGTCGTATATACAGTCGTATTTGTGTTAATAGAGCCCAGTTGTAGCTGGGATGCGTTGTCTTTAATCTCCTTTCTAATGAGTTCAATTTTCTTATTAAAGAAATTCATAAAATCATCTGC